>NC_069135.1:54686470-54763193 GCF_026914265.1 Mya arenaria
TATTACAATTTAGTACGGGATCATATACAGAGTGAATAATCACGTGACTTAGAGGTTCTCACCACACTACGGAAATTTGTAGAAAGATGCAAAGCTGAAATTTTGGCCAAGATTTGCATCATTAAAATACAGATAACAGTATAGCCTTTTATATGCTTAGAAAAATACTTTTACATATTTTCTGTCAAAAAAGTAATTTATAAATTAACATCATTTTCTCGTTTGTATACATCGGTTGTGAACCTTGATGACCTATGTCAGAACCCCTTTAAGTCACATGATTCCTTACCCTGAAAAAAACTTTTTGTACTATCCTGTTATTGGTTGTATTTTTTACACGTTTCATGCGTGATGACCCATGTCATTTCTGTAGTTTAAGAAAGATCATTGGTTGCTAGTTACAAACATTTCAAATAAATCATCGAATCAACTTAATAGAAAATATTTTTACAGTTTTTATATTTGTCTGCTTTATTTAAACTCAAGTCAAACGTGAAATTCCTTATTTTGCGATCTTTTAATGCCAAAAAAAAATGTTCGAAATATTTTTTTCGGATTATTTTTTTTTTAAAAATTTCTCACCCTACTCAATAGACGCTTTAAAAATGTACCAACGTATTATGCGGTCACCCGGCACCAAAAATGACATGATTGTACATGGGTAGTTTATTAGTGCTGATTATCCCAAACACATTTTCAGAACCGGAAAGACGGTGTTCCAAAGGTGGACAAATGTTCAGTGATAATGCGCGCGTCTGTAACACTCATTGTAGCGATTTGTCAATGCCCGAAAAACAGTGTACCGAAAACATTGTCATCGGTGGATGTACCTGTGCCGACGGTCAGTACTTGGATTCCAACGATATCTGCGTTGATATGGACGCATGTCCTTGTCTAGACGATATGCAGCCAAACAGTGAAGTGTACTACCAACCTGGTGAAGTGTTAAAACGCGCTTGCACAACTTGGTAAGTTTCATGTTTTCGATTGAAGTTTGCACATAGTTCTTTGACGTGTATTACATGTATATGTTATTGTTTTACATCGTCTCCACATGATAACGAACGCTTCCCTCGAACGTGCATTTGTTTTAACAGTGTCTTGACAAGGGGTGGTCCCAGGATTTGATGTAAGAGGTGGAGTTACTTAGGGGCGTAACCTTTCTACTTGCGCTCCTCCCTCAGAACCGAAACAAATTTGGTTAAACTGTTGGCAGGGCGGGGGGGGGGGGGGGGCTTGTGGGTAACCCCGCTAGAAAAGTTGAACACTTTCTAGTCCGAAATGATGCATTTTGGTAGTATTTTTTCTCCTACATTGAAATTTAAAGTAGAATTGGTCGATCCGCTAGTAGTATAGACGATTATTGTTCGCTTGATGGTGATTCATTACCAATTACGCCACGTTAACATGGTCGGCACCTTTTGTTTAACAATGACTTAACGGACGGATAATTCAATGGATCCAGTGGTTTACTCCAACCCTGATCACTGTCTGTAGAAACGATATTTATATTGCATATATGGTTAATCCCTAACGGTCTTTCCGGATTTTAAATATCCTGGCCCAAATTTCTCGAAATCAAGCTTGCTAGTTTAAATAAGCTCCTGAAACATTTTAAACACACAGTAGGCGTGGCAATAGGCGCATGCGTAGTAATAGCATTTTTAATAATGAAGAGTCATTGAGGAATAAGTGACGATTCTACACGAAAAAGAAACTAACCATTTTAAAAATCTAGCGCCGCTGATTGGCTGGAAATTTAGGGCAAACACTTACACGTATTTGCGCTCTCTGATTTCGTCAATATAATAATAAAAAACATTTTGTTTCACCCACGCGGGTTCAATATAAGTATTTTGATCGTGAATTTGCCTCTAAAGCGTTCGAAAGGTTACTTTGAACGCTCCATTTTTCCCAAATGTTTCTGAGCGGTGATACAATGCTTTTTTAATCATTTTTTCAGTGCAAACAGTCGCGTCGACAAATAAAGTTTTGGTATTACGCTAGATTTCCAGTACACGAATTTTCAATGTTCAAATTGAATTATTTTTTCCGGATCGAATCAATATTCGTTCTATATGGTATTTAAGGGTATTTTCAAGTGTCATTTAAATGATGTTTGTTATTAAGCCTAAAAAATACATTTGGTTCGGGTTACCCGACCCTACCGACGGAATAGGCGCCGACCCTACCGTTTTTATAGTCAGTTTGAAAAAATATGAAAAACTAAAAAAACACACAAAAAAAACGTGTAGGGCCTAAACCAAACGGTTTAAGAAAAATGCATAAAACATCAATTTTTGAGCATAAATATAAACATCTGGGGCCGTATTCAATAAGCATCTTAGTGAATATTTTCAACTTAGTGAGAATTTCGTAATTTTTGACAACGATTATTTTAAATACCCGCTACTTTTCATCAGATTTATTCATATGCATGTATTGTTTGGACCATTTTCTTGCTTTTTCATATTTTCATATTCTTGATTTTCATATTTTTGGTGTACAAACATTGTTCGTTTTCTTAAAATTCAAATTAGAAAAATGGCAATTTTTCACTAAGTTGAAAATTATTACTAAGATGCTTATTGAATACGGCCCCTGCGATCTAATATTTTGTCAGCAGTCTTATTTAACTGCTTTCCATGGATTTTTGCAAAAATTGGCTTGTTCCAAGACAAAAAATAAAAAAAAGTTGTCAAAACGTTCAATCTGTGAGAGTGCAGCTTTAAATTGTTTTTCACTTTGTAAACCTTAAATGCTTATACAGAAGAACTTTAACAAAAAAGCCTACCTACCCTACCTATTTTTGAAAAGGATGTAACCTTAACCAAACATATTTTTTTAGGCCTTAGGTTGCGCGGCCATACAAGATATTCGAATGCTTAATCCATTTGACAATGCAATTTTTATAGGCTTAAAAGCTGCACTCTCACAGATTGAACGTTTTGACAACATTTTTTTTATTTATTTTGTCTAGGAACAAGCCAATTTTTGCGAAAATCCATTGAAACCTGGTATATAAGACTGCTAATAAAAATTAGATTTCACATTGTTACATTTAAGTTCAAAAATTGATGTTTTATCCATTTTTCTTTAACTGTTAGTAACGGTTTAAGCCAAAAAACATTAATTTTCGAACGGAAATATGAAAATCTGCGATATGATCTTTTGTCAGCAATCTTTTATCATTGGTTTGCAGATATGTACGCAAACATTTGCTTTTTCCATGACAAAAAATAAAAAAAGTTGTAAAAATGGTAAATCTGTGAGAGTGCAGCTTTAAGGAGATGATATTTCCAAGTGCGTTTTTTTTTCTAACAGCGAATGCAAGAATGGCCGTTTCGTGTGTGATGAGACGCTCGAAAATTGCTCTGACAAAGTGAAATGTCCCGAAAACCAGGTGTATTTAGTAAACTCCGACGAGTGTCAGCTGGCCTGTGGCGACAACAACAACGACTGTACCGGCGGAAGGTGGACCGGATGTGGCTGCACAGATGGTCTTGTGCTTGATAAAATGGTATGTTTAAAAAATTGATCACGATTTTCACAAATCAGTTTAGAAAAAATTCAGCGGTTTCAAAAATATGATTTTATTTGGTTGTTAAACATAAATACGATTAATTATTAAGCTATCTCTGACGTCAAGTTTTTCCCATAATCATTTTAGCACTTTCACTGTTTCTGCTTATAGTTTAGATTTGAAGACCCCCGCACTCCCCTTATAAATTAATTAAATGTTTCGTCTTATAACTCTGTTTCTAAATATCTTTTGGATGTTGTGCTTATATAATGATAGTTGTTTGTTATGATCATTTGTCTTAAATATACATTATTCGTATTAAATGTATACATATTGCTTTTGTATTATATCTAAACAGCCAAAACTCGCTATGCCGAACTCTGTTTTCACGAAGTTCTGATTATGACGAACCTTTTACGAATGTGTTGGGTCTAGCTAGATACTTCTTTTAGTTCGGCTATATCGAATGCTCGTTATCTCGAAGTATTCCTCGAGGTCCCAAAGACTTTGACTTAGCGAGTTTTGGATGCATTTAGTTTCTACTTGTGTGATTAAAACATGTTTTACATGACGTGTTTTGCGGCTGTATGTATAATATACGCAAAACCCGTTTGTCTCGAATTCGTTTAGATCGATTTCTTCATTTTGTTTTACTCTTTGTAATCATTCCCGCTTGGCTCGATATTCGCGAGGCTCGAGGTATTTTGGTCGGTCCCTGATATATCGAGCCATCGGATTTCGACCGTATCTTTGTAAAATACACAAACCAGCCTTCTTTTTTTCGACCAAAATTTATAAAACTATTTATTACATTTTCTTGTTGTGTTTGTCTGTGTACCAATGTTTTGAGCGTCTATGATGAATTGAAAATGGTTTCATTATAAAGTTTGTCATTCCAAAATATTCCACAAATGTGACACAATCTACGAAAACCATGCCCCAATTTCTCGAAACTTCTTACGTCCCTTATAACAGGGTTAAGCTAAGCTCACTATTTTGTCTTTCAATAATTTGCATAATATTTACTTCTTTAGGAGTTTTAATGCTTTAGAAAGGAAAAATCATTATGATAGTCACAAATTACCATTTTTCATTTATCAAAATACAATTTAGAATGCACATTGCATTATTGAAATAAGCTACTTAAGTCTGTTAAGCTTAAAAAGTTTTGAGAAATTGGGGCCAGGCCACATGTGAAAGTGACGTTACGAGAGAAATGACGTTTTTTCAGAACGTTTCTTACGCGGTTTTATTTTTGTTGCCCGTTTATAAATGGACACTTAAAGTGACACTCTAATTTAAAATTAATACATACACTTGTATAACAAACAATAATTTTATGTAAATTATTAATAACTGATAAATAGTAATATGTATGTAATAGCTGAAAACGCAAAAATATTAAATGGTTGGTGAGTGCTAAAAGATTAACTACGATCTACCAGCTACTATCGTCTCATAAGGTAGAAATACTGTACATTTCTTTAAAATTCAACAAGGCATCCTTCATAAACACCATTGTTTTTGACATTTTTTCGTCCTTTTTGTAATATTAAAACAGTTTTATCAATTTTGGTAGGTTTCATTTGGGAACAAGAGTGCATCTTTTAGATAGATCCGGTGTCACACTTGGAAAATCAGCGTGTTAAGAAAACGTGTGTTCTTCCGTTAGGTCAATTTCGACTGTTGTCTGCTTTTCGGAGATTGCGTCAAAAATATTAAATGGACGACGTGAATGTTGATACGTAGTAAAATTTAATAATATTTTGATACAAAAAGTAAAAGCTCTTTTTGATCCGTTTCAGACGAGTACATGCATTAATGCTACGGACTGCCCCTGCTTTTTGAACGCTAAAGCATACCAAAATGGAGCGAAGGAAAACACCCGATGCAAGACAATGTAAGTATGACTCTAACTAGGTGAAATTGATTTCATGTTCAGAAATATATGACAAAAAGAGTTCACTAATTAGACTCACAGTGGCTTGATTTATGGAAACTAGATGTTATCATTGACCATAAACTGTGACCATGCTCGAAGTCATTGTCCATAATTCCATCGAAAAATATTCATAAATTATGCAATAAAAAATACGTACCTGACACTGGTAGCTATAAACAAGAGAAGTGAAGAAACAAGCTTATCCAAGACCAAGATATACAGTGTTTTTTTATGCAATTTACTGCCCTTTAAAGGCTGTTTTCCCTAGTGAAAATGTGTTCATTTTCCCCAAAAGTTCATAATATTCCCCCAATTTATTGAATACAGATCCCGTGAATGAATAAAAAAGCAAATAATTTATTAACAAAAAGATCCCGTGAATGAATAAAAAAGCAAATAATTTATGAACAAAATCTTAATTTAACTATTTATTTAACAGCATTACTTATGCATGGAGAAGAAAAAAAAGTATATTTGCTATTATATTTGTTATTTAAGCATGATTTTTTTAACTTTCCCAAAGTCGACAAAAAATCCCAGTTGAGAAAGAACAGGTGGTGAAAATAATTTAACCCCCCCCCACTGATATATATATATATATATATATATATATATATATATATATATATATATATATATATATATATATATATTTGAAGACTGAATTTGAGGCAGACAATCATATGCAAGCAACATACTGGTAAATACCAATAACCCAGACAGCATTTATCGTGAAGATGGCACATCAATGATTAAAATCCATTTTTACAAATTTTTACAAAAAAATCATCAATTCCAAACGGACCTAATCAATAGAGCATAGTTCCTAAAATAATTGAGATAATCTAATAATTTTTACTGTTCTGATAAGGTAAGATTCCCACCTACAAGAAAAATATTGATGAATTTTTGCACATGTTTACCTTATATTTATTTATATATAATACTAATTTTCTTTCATGAAAAATTGTGGAATATTTTTTTAAATGACACACATTCACTATTTTGACCAAAAAAAAAAATAAAAAAAAAAATAAAAAAAAAAAAAAAAAAAATTAAAAATAAAAATATGAAAAAAAATGTATTACTGTATCCAGGCAATGTGACGAGCACCTTTGCTTCCACATCTCTTTTCAACTTGTTTACATTGCGTCATCCAATGGTCCCACGCATTCGCTATCTTATTCAGCGCGCGTTGGGTACCAGCAGGTTACATACTACCTTTACTCGCGGTTATTTGAACGATTGCTACCGCGCGCGTTGAATTAGATAGCGAATGAATTTTTTGGGCCAAAGGCAGTAATAAAAAATGCAATATGATTTGTACAGGCATATATGGAAATGCCCTACGGAATCACTGAATGGATTTCTTACTTGCTATATATATATATATGCTAATAAGGCAGATACGAGGGCGCTCAATTTAGAAAACACTTTCTATCGAAAACAACTTCGAATAACTTGTATATTGACGGTTTACAATGTCAGAATTCTTTACATTTAACTACGCTGCAATGTCAATTTAGCTGTTAAACTCAATGACTTTACTCTCGGGAATCTTAATTATTTAATGAATATTACAGTTCTCTTGAAACGAATTCCAAAAAAACACTAAAAAGGGCAAAACACTACCATAAATGAATACTTATTTTCATATATTTACGAACAAGTTCTACTGATGTATCGGAATACATCCGAGATTTTGGAAAATGCCCGAGATGTTCCGAATGAGTCAATACTGGACCACACAGGAAATGGACTAGAATGCGATTCATATCAGTTAACTGTTCACAATAAGTAGATTAACTAATTTATAAATCGAAATGTTTCAGGACATGCCAGGACAGCAAATGGCAGACTGAGATGGCCGATGAGTGTCCAGGTATAAGAATGTTTTTTATTATTCATTATTCGAATGATAACCGCTAATAACGATGAACATAGGCTCTGTGTTTATCAGAAAGGTATACAGACTCAGAACGACAGACAAACCGACTGACCGACCGAGTGACAGACCGAGTGACAGACCGACCGAATGACCGAACGACCGACCGACCGACCGATAGACAGACAGACATCATACAGACAGATAGACAGACAGACAGACAGACAGCCTACGGACAGACCGACAGACAATCAGACAGACAAACAGACAGCCTACAGACAAACAGACAGCCTTCAGACATACCGATAGACAGACAGTCAGACAGACAGACGTGATCGAAGTTGGGCTTTGTAACGTATGTTATCTCTACGCGTACCTTAACCTTCCCAACTGCATTCATTACAAAAGTAATAATTACGAAAACAGTTGTACCAATAGCACAAAAACATCAAAATATTTTTGAAAGTATTTGCTCTAAAATGTGTTACTCCATAAGCAATATTCACGAAAACGGTTAAAAATAAATATCTTAAATGAATCGTTATTCTTAAGGTATTTGCTCTGCAACTGGCGAGTCAAGTTTCTCGACATTTGACGGGAAAATGTTCAGTTTCTCGGACACGTGCGAGTACACGATGTTGGTGGTCGGTGACACCTCCGTCACGCAGCAAAACGTCCCGTGTGGTAGCGGAGGTGCTTGTGCTAAGAAAGTAGTGGTGACCTACCGTTCCACAAAGATTGAAATGCTTCAAGGGATTCCCCTGAAGGTTGGCGGCCTCGACATGATCTCGGGATATTATAGGTTTGTCGCTATACTATTTGATTGTATTATTGTTATAGTTTTTTTCAGGGTAAGGAATCATGTGCCGCAAAGGGGTTCTCACATACATGTAGATCACCACGGGTCACAACCGATGTAAACAAACAAGCAATGTGATGTTAACTTCTGTAGCTTTTTTTTGACAGAACAGAAATAAAAAAAATCTTAGCCTATTAAAAGCTATGCTATTTTCTGCTTCTACGCGTGTGAAATATTTTAGATTTGCTTGTATTTTAATGATGCAGTCCTTGGCCAAAATTTCTGCCTTTGATTGTTCTACGAAATTCCGTCAAGTTTAATTGTTCGCAAAGGATTGCATCATCAAAATGTATTTTTCTTACTGTTTTAAAAGGCATAGTGCTGAAACCATGGATCGATTGTTCAGAACAAAGTTAACAATGAGAACATTGTTAAAGTTAACAATGTTGTTAGCTGAATAGTTGTTAACTTTCAAATGTTTAATAATGTAAAGGTTTCATTCGCTACGCTTTATCCGCCCATTCTTAATCATGAACAAATTACTTCATGACATCTTACTATTACTTAAGATTGTAGTTAAGACTATAATCCCGTCTTGAAACGGCTCTGTGTCTTCCATTGAGAGGTTATTAAAAGCTTTTGTGCATTCTGGTACAGTGAAACTCCGTTGGCTCGAACTCCCAGGGACCGGCAAAAATACCTCGAGCCTCAGAAAAATCGAGCCAATCGGTATTGGTTATCTTAATTTTAAAGAAATAGGTTCTTTACATCCAGTCCGAGCTAATGAGGAATTCGAGCGAAACAAGTTCGAGCCAACGGGGTTCGACTGTATTCGAATTTATGAAAAGACAAGCAACAAATCATTACACACATTATATTAATCACTTTCGGTGGCATTATGTTAGGCGAGATTATGGTCTTTTAAATTGTTGTGGGGAAAACCGGAGTACCCGGAGGAAACCCACTTGCCCGGCTTGGTGACCACAAACTAAACTCACATGCGCCCAGGTCGGGAATCAAACCCGACCAGTCGCATAGGTGAGAAGAGAGAGCGCTTACCACTGCGTTAACCTGGCAATCTTGTACAGTTATTTTAAATTCACAGGTCATCAGATGCCAACATCGAAGTTTCGCAGTCTGGTACTTACAACGTTGTCGTGAAAGTAAAATCGGCTGGTCTTCGAGTCTACTACGACTGGGGTAAGTTTTCAAATTATCTCTTAGAAAAAAAAATCCATTTTATTTCAGCAAAATGATTACTTTGGCAAAATAAATAAAAATTCTTGCTGCAAAGTACTTTAAAATTATCTTTGAGAAAATTTTGTCAAGATAAAACTTATTTATTTTTTTTAGCCTCATACGTGTCATTTTTATATAAGCGAAAATATGTAAAAAAATAAATAATTATCTCAGAGAAAATAATATCTCAAGCCAATAACCCTATTTTTTCAAATTTTGAAATTGTAGGAATGAGGTTGCACCTGTTTTTGGACGAGGCCTATGCTAACCAAGTAGCCGGCTTGTGTGGCAACTTTGACGGCAGTAACACAAACGACTTTAAATTGAAAGATGGATCAACCACAGGAAACCCACATGGCAAGTTATCAATTTCTCGTTGACGCTGTATGTACGTTATTCCGTCTTCTCAACGAGTGCGTGTATGTAAGCTTATTTATACTCGCACTCGGGCCTTGCCACTTCGGCGAGTGCTCCGTTAAGATTGTTAGTCATTTTAGGTTTATGGAGCATAGTGCGCAGACAGAATGTAACCCTGGTTAGAGCTACCCTGGTTCAGTAACGTGCACCAGTTTATAGCACTATCACACGGGACCCCCATTTAACGTCCCTCCCGGAAGACGATTAATTTTTTTAGTGATGCGACGGGGAATCGAACCTACGACTCCTGGATTGATAGTCAAGTGTGTTACCACTAGACCACGGATCCGCCAGAAAGAAGAGTTAAAAAAGCTACGAAATCCAATTTTACATGATCTATAAATAAACTGTCTATGATTGGACGAAAAGCAATATTCGTGTACAAAACAATACGCATTTTGACCTGTTTTTTTTTCGGACCGAAAAGTTTACTGTTTATTATATGACGTCATAATAACGCACAAAAATCACTTCAAAAACGCCACATTGACCTGCCTGTTTAAAGACCGGAAACAGTAGCGTATGACGTCATAATATATATAATGCGGTCGGAGGTCATAATGCACCAGTCAATTGTAACCACGGCCCCCAGGTCCGGGGAATAGCGAGGACTTTGACTTTCGGTCCTGCCAACCCCGGGAAAAATACCCGCCCTGCGGGGATAAACTGATGGTAAAATCCCCGCCAAATGCCCCCGCACCCCAGGGAGCTTAGGTCAGACCCATTTCCCGCTATATGTTGCATGAAGGCAAAACCACTGCATTCACCCGGCACTGCGGGGCCACCTGAAAGGTAAAAACACGGCCCATTTCCCCGACTATCCCCGGTATACCCCCGGACCTGGGGGCGTGGTTACTATTGACTGGTGCATAAAATGCAGAGATGGTAAAAAAAGTTGTATCCGAAACAATGAATAAATAAGGAGACACAAATCTTTTGTGAATTTAAGTTTTATTATACAGTGTGTGTATACCACGTGATAATTTTCGTCATAAATGCTATGTCGGAATGCAATATTTTGCTTCGAATGAAGACTTTAAACAAAGATAACTTCACTATTCCTCCACAATTTTAAATGAAACATAGCGCAGTTTACGCCGCTTACGGAGCCCTACATTACAGAATTTGATTGCGAGTTTAGTTTCTTAAAACACTTCGACAAACCTTTTCACAATAAGGCAGTCTGACGGAGCACTGTCAAAACACTATTTTGGAAACATGTTTGTCGAAGTGTTTGATAAAACAAATGACCTCATAAAATTTCGGAAATAAAACAAATGCGGGGCTCTTTAAGTGGCATAGACTGCCCTTTGTTTCATTTAAAATGGTTTTGTAAATGAAAATTTATCTTTGATTTAAGTCTTCATTTTCAGCAAATTTTTGCCTTCCGACGAAGCATATGACGTAATTTATCACGTGGTATACACACACTGGAGTCTGGGTCTGAGTCATACGGATTTTTACCATCAAAACCTGTTTGCGAAAGGTTTGAAAGTCAAGAATCTAAGTAATATTTATGAATATTGTTTTTCTCTTTTCTTCAGAATTTGCGGTCTCATGGGCTACGTCACCCGCATGCCAAAACCCAACACCGGTTAACGGGGAATGTGGGGTGAGTTTCAAATTAAGTTTTGTTTTAAGTTAGTGCCTAGGCATATTACGGAAGTTGTCACATCCGCTAGAGCATTTGTACGACACAATATTTTTTATATATACTAGAGATTAGTTAGGACAAAGAAACTGCCATATACAGTCTAACCCCATTAGCTCGAACACGCTTTGCTCGAATTCCTCTATGGCTCGAACTGGATGTGAAGGACCGATTTCTAGATACTGAATGTAAGCATTCCCGCTTGGCTCGAATTTTTTGAGGCCCGAGGTATTTTTGCGGGTCCCTGGGAGTTCGAGCCAACGAGGTTTGACTGTATATACCTTACATCACATACATTCAAGTTTAAATTCAATTTAATGATGCTTTTCTGTTATCCAGTTTCCATCAATGCGTCTCAAGCAGACTAAAAGGCCTAGATTAAGGAATGTTTGTCATGATGATCCTCTGTTGTTCATCCCCTGTCTTGGAATGAGCAAATTTTTGCGTAAATATCTGCAAACCAGTGATATTAGACTGCTGACAAAAGATCAGATTGTAGATTTTCATATTCCGTTCGAAAATTAATGTTTTATGGCTTAAACGGTTTTAAAAAATGCATAAAACATCAATTTTTGATCTTAAATATAACAATCTGCAATCTTATTGTTTGTGAGCAGTCTGATATAACTGGTTTCCATGCATTTTCGCAAACATTGGCTCGTTCCAAGACAACAAATAAAACGTTGTCAAAACTTCCAATCTGTGAGAGTGCAGCATTAAGAATAAGGTGCATATTTCTACACCCTTTTATTATTTGTAAATTATCAGTTTGTGCAACGAAATCAGTGAATTTTTAATGCAATTTACTGCCTTCTAAAGGCTGTTTCCCCTTGAGTAAAATGTCCATTTTTTACCCCCCAAATTATATTCTTTCCCAATTTGATAAATGCAGACTACGTTAATGAAATTAAGCAACGAAATTCTTGTAAAATAAACAAAATCTTGACAGGACTAACTCTTTCACAGCATAATATTTGCATAAAAAAGTGAAAACATGCATATTTGCCATTATATTAGCTATTTTGGCTTGATTTCTTATTTTTCCCGAATTCGACTTTTTTTTCCCAATTTGCAAGGCACAGGCGTAAAAGAAAATTAAAAAAAAATCACTGGAAATATGTTGAAATATGTCACCAACTTGGACCGGTGAGAGGAACGGTGTCCACGGGAAGTTTAAACCATGCACGAAACACATGGTAAACGTTACCAGTGTGTGTATACCACGTGGTAAATTGCGTCATATATGCTACGTCGGAAGGCAATATTTTGACTTTAAACAAAGATAACTTCACCATTTCTTCACCATTTTAAACACTGATTACGTTAAATGATATTTCATTTCAAAGTATTTTACAAAAAAAGAGTGCATTATGGCAGTAGTTAACAGTGCTATCAAAAGATAAGAACGTATTTTTGTTGTTGTTTTTTCAGTCGAAGACTAATTGGGCATCGGAGCAGTGTAACGTTATTAAAGATCCAAAGGGAATTTTTGGAAAATGTGTAGAATCGAGTTTGGATATCACCAAAGAAAGCTTCTACAAAGAATGCATCTCAGCAGCTTGCGGGTAATATTTCTATTTCAACTACTACTACTACTACTACTACTACTGCTACTACTACTGCTGCTGCTGCTGCTGCTGCTGCTGCTGCTTCTGCTACTACCACTACCACTACCACTACCACCACCACCACTACTACTACTACCACTACCACCACCACCACCACCACCACCACCACCACCACCACTACTACTACTACTACTACCACTACCACTACCACTTCCACTTTCGCAATGAGAAAGAGTTCCCTATCTTAATAATTAATAAACTTTGTTAAATTAGTGAGTGCATGCATGTGTTGTTGACGAGGTACAATGAACAAGTCGGATATATACCGTCTGTCTGTCCTACTTCCTTACACTACAATTCATCTCTTCTTTATTTCCAGGTGTGAAAATGCCGGAGGGTGCCAGTGCCTCTGCACAGCGATTGCAGCCTTCGCCGACAAATGCACCGCTGACGGTCATCCCGTTGCGTGGAGATCACAAAAACTTTGCCGTACGTCCTATCCCCGTGCTACACATATTATTCATAACATTTTTTCAGATAGTCTTTTGAAATACCGTTCGTGTATCTTAAAGTGACACTCTTATTCAAAATCAATACATACACATGTATAACAAACTTAAATGTTGAATGATAAACCTTTAACTACTTACTAAATTGTGCATTTATGGCTAGGGTTAGGGTTAGAATAGAATGGAAACTATTAATTACCGATAGTAAGTTTGTAACCGTGTATCTAATAGCCGAAAACGCAATCTATTAAATTGGTGAGTGATAAAAGATTTACTGTGATTAACTATTGTCTCATAGGGTAGAATACGGTATCAGTAATATTCTTTTCCATAAATGCATTATTTAATAAGTAGATAAAGGTTTATCGGTCAAAATTGATGTTTTTTTTATATATGTGTATGTATTGATTTTGAAAAAGAGTGTCACTTTAATGATTAAGTAGAGTACTTACAGATTACCTACCTGCAATTTCATCGGCTGAATAATTCTATTCTCCTTAAATTTTTAGAGTTGATAAACACAAGAAATGAGACACTAATTCTGAAAATAGTGACTTTCATAAATTGTGCGCGTAAAATACGAACTAATTTGTTAACTCAGTGATGTGTTGTTGTTGTTTCGTTGATATTATTTCATAAAAATAAGACTTAAAACTATGCTATATGCTTATAAATTGAATATTTTTTATCATTAATACAAGTATAATATTTTCTTTGATAATATGTTTTGATGCATGTTCTCCTTAGTAATAGTATATATTTGATATGCTTGTAATGTATTCTAAATGTAATACTAAATGGTATATTGACTATTGTTTATATGTATGATCATGTTGATGGATGATGAACTCTATGTTTAAATCCAAATAAACTATTCTATTTTATTCTATTCTCACTGTGTGTATACCACGTGATAAATTACGTCATATATGCTACGTCGGAAGGCAACATTTTGCTTAAAATGAAGACTTAAATCAAAGATAACTTTTCTTTTACTACACCATTTTAACTAAAACATAGGGCAGTCTATGCCGCTTAAAGAGCTCCGCCTTCGTTTTATAATCGAAGTTTGATAAGGTGATTAGTTTCATCAAACACTTCGACAAACCTGATTCCAAAATAATGTCTCGACAGTGCTCCGTCAGACGGCCTTATTGTGAAAAGGTTTTTCGAAGTGTTTTAAGAAACTTAATTCTCAATCAAACTCTGGTAAAATACCGAAGGCAGGGCTCGGTAAGCGGCGTAGACTGCGCTATGTTTCATTTAAAATGGTGAAGAAATAGTGATCTTTGTTTAAAGTCTTCTTTCGAAGCAAAATATTGCGTTCCGACGTAACATTTATGACCCAATTAATTACGTGGTATACACACACTGATTCTATTTTATTCCTATCTTCCAGCAATTCAGTGTGATGACGGGACTGTATACAAACCATGCGGATCATCGTGCGAAGAGAGCTGCGTAAACCAAGATGCAAAACTTGACTATAACTGTAACGAATGCGTCGAAGGCTGTTTCTGTCCAGAGGGCACATACAAACACGGTAAAATGAAATGTTTATCTCGTTTACTTATAAAATATCTAAAGCCGTGTTGTTATTTAATGTGTCGAAGGATTTAGTCCAGAGAGCACATACAAACACGACTAAATGGCATTTTCAGCCCGTTTGCTATTAAAAGATCTGAATTCGGGGTATTATCGAATGTATCGAAGGCTGTTGTCCAGAGAGCACATGGAAATAAGATCATATCGCATTTTCAGCGCGTTAGCTTTTTAAAAGATCTGAATTCGGGGTATTATCAAATGTATCGAAGGCTGTTGCCCACAAAACACATACAAACACGGTTAAATGGCATTTTCAGCTCGTTTGCTATCGGTATATTTAACAATATCTTGCCCAAACGATTTGTAAGTCGTGATCTCATTGGATTATTTCGAACCGAGATTACATCCGTAACTTCTCGGCCATTTCTGCACTGCATGAAGTGTGTCTCATGCGACCAATCATGCGGCTGGATTTCACCTTATTAATTATTCATGAGTACGAGATTTTTACAGCTGATTTGCCCAGGGTATCATATAGGTTATGATACGCTGGGGTGCCGAGGATGAACATCGATGGACCTGTACTTAAACTGTTATCCTTGGACGGACCTTATGTATCGGTTAAGATATTAACATGAATTTTAGGTGACGGTTCCAATTATATGTAAAAGGCCCACCACTGGCTAAGATGCCTGTCGATTTCAGCAAGACAAGCGTTTACCTCATCTTGTGGTCCTCTTATTATTTCGGTCTGAATAATTCAGAATAAAGATATACATTTTTAATAAAGTAATTATTTTAATACAGTTGGTGCGTTTAGGATGATTGTGATATTCAATTCAGGCAACATGCGGGGTTTATTTTCATGTGAGGCAACATTTGGGATATATTTGCTTGTGAGGCTAGATGTGGGGTATATTTTCAACTGAGGCAAAATGTGGGGTAAATTTTCAAGTGAGGCAAGAAGTGGGGTATATTTTCAATTGAGGCAACATTCGGGATATTTATTTCAATTGAGGCAATATGTGGGGTATATTTTTTATTTTGGGCAAGATCTGGTGTATATTTTCAATTGAGGCAACATTCTGGATATTTATTTCAATTGAGGCAATATGTGGGGTATATTTTTTATTTGGGGCAAGATCTGGGGTATATTTTCATTTCAGGTTACATTCGGGGTATATTTTTATTTGAGGCAACATTTTGGGTATGTTTTCATTTGAGGCAACATGGGGTAAATGTGCTAAAATATTTACTGTGATCAACTATCGTCTCATAAGGTAGAAACACCGTGTTTTATGCACATTTCTTTCGAATTAAACACGGTATCTTTCATAAGAATCTTATTTGGGAGTAAGAGTGCATTTTTAAATAAAGCTCTAAACACTTGGCCCAGTGTGGGCATTTGACACGTTGTTGACTCATCTACCAGGGTGGCTTTACCCAACACCGTTTGACTTTTCAACAGTTGTCGCATGATCGGAAACTCTTTGTATGGTATGAAGGACTAAAACACGGCGTTTTTTTCCATCCGCACAAAAAAAAACTTAAATTTACTTATTTTCAGATGGAAAATGCGTTCCTGTTGAGGAGTGCCCATGTTACGACACGCAGGGCATCGAATTACCGCCAGGGACTGAAAAAATGACCGACTGCGGATTATGGTAAGTCGTGGCTTCCATAACGCGTAAAAAACATTCTTTGTTTCCTCGAACCCGACCGACCATATTACAATCATTCGGATCTCCTCGGCCAACTCCGGCAAACTTCGGAAAATAAGTATATATAGGCTTCAAAGTATACGACATTTATTCAGAACTCCTCGGCCATTTTTATCGAAAACAACTCGGATGTATGCCGGTACATCAGTTGAAGTAGTTCGTAAATTTTTGAATTATGCAATTAATTAAATATAGTGTTTTAGTGTTGTATTTATTGATCTAAGTTTAAATTAATTGCCAGTGAAGTGTATTTTTACAAACATATTTAAGATTCTCAAAAATTGAGTCATAGAGTTTAGCTGCTAAATTAAATTACTTCGCGATCTCCTTCCAGCGGCCTTAAACGTACCACTTTTTGAGTATGTTGACCGTCCAAATACACCCGAGGTTGTTTTCGATAATGATGGCGCGCTTTGCGTTGATTTATACACAAGAACAAAGTTTGTGCGCCTTACGCCGATTGAAACACTGTAATAAAGTTGTCGCGCTTGGCTTCAATTTATACACAAGAATCAAGTTGGCGCGCTTTTCGTCGATTTTTACACAAGAATAAAGTTGGCGCACATTGCGTCGATTTATACACAAGAATAAAGTCTGTACGCCTTACGCCGATTGAAACACAGCAATAAAGTTGTCGCGCTTTGCGTCGATTTATACACAAGAATAAAGTTGTCGCGCTTTGCGTCGATTTATACACAAGAATAAAGTTGGCGCGCTTTTCGGCGATTTATACACAAGAACAAAGTTGTCGCGCGTTGCGTCGATTTATACCCAAGAATAAAGTTGTCGCGCTTTGCGTCGATTTATACACAAGAATAAAGTTGGCGCGCTTTGCGTCGATTTATACACAAGAATGAAGTTGTCGCGCTTTTCGTCGATTTATACACAAGAATAAAGTTGGCGCGCTTTTCGTCGATTTATACACAAAAATAAAGTTGTCGCACTTTTCATCGATTTATACACAAGAATAAAGTTTTCGCGCTTTTCGTCGATTTATACACAAGAACAAAGTTGGCGCGCTTTGCGTCGATTTATACACAAGAATAAAGTTGGCGCGCTTTGCGTCGATTTATACACAAGAACAAAGTTTATGAGCCCTTGCCGATTGATACACAAGAATAAAGTTGTCGCGCTTTGCGTCGATTTATACACAAGAACAAAGTTTATGTGCCTTACGTCGATTAATACACAAATATAAAGTTGACGCGCTTTGCTACGATTTATACACAAGAACAAAGCTTGTGCGCATTACGTTCACTACTACACAAGAATAAATTCATAATAACTAGTAAGCCTTGATTTGTCTTATTTAAGTGATATTTAAGTTCTGGTCAATTTCGAAAAAAATAATGACGTCATTAGTTAATCGATGAAATGCAACACTAAATTGAATATTTAAGTTAGGTTTTGAATTAGCGATTTGGTCGATTGGCAAAAGCTTTAAATCAAACTCTCGCTTTATGGAACTAATTTGCAGTCGATGGACTAATTCGATAAAACAGCAAATCTATCAGTCAGAAAAATCATCATCACGTTTTCTAGCTAAAAATAATCAATACTGGGACGGTTTAAACGTCATCTAGGTAACGTATGTGATCAATCGAAGAACCTTGGCCATTTTCCATCGAAAACAACATCGGATGTATATGGACGGTTTACAATATCTGAAATCTTTGCATTTAACTACGGTGCATGCAGATCGGGTCCTAAGTACTTATAGGTACATATGCACGGGCATACATTCCAAGTTGTTTTCGAGGGAACATGGCCGATGTGTTCCGACTGCGTATGTAGTTCTAATCATGTTACTTCATCCATAGTACCTGCAAGGACGGTAAATTCGAATGCGAGGAAGACTGTGCAGTGTGTGTCGAGGGGCAATTTGCCTGCGGCGATCGCTGTATTGACGGCAGTTCTGTGTGTGACGGCTATGCGGACTGTATTAACGGCGCCGACGAAATGAATTGTCGTAAGTAAAGCACACTTAGTCTTTATAAACAGCCGCTTCAGAGTCTTTGACGATTTTTGTTTTGGCGACTCTACGCGTTCACATCCCACTTGTTGTTTTCCTAGCCAAAAATGACAACACCCAGCGCTAAGTATATTGAGCGGCAAGATAACGCGCACCTGCTAGATAGTTCCGAAATGGCGATGCTTTGTTGACAGAAGTCGATCTGAATTAGTGTTTTATGAAACACTAGTTTCATAAAATAAAGGAATTGGCTAAAAGTAATTCGTGTGTAACTTTTGTGTTTTTATTTCACAAAGCAGTGTTAAATATTGTGGAGTTACAGTCGAAGAACATATTTTACCTTAGTATGAATCTGTCGACTTGTGGCGTTAAATATCCAAATGTTAAAAAAGTTCCCTAAACGCGCATTATTGTGGCTATAGCACATTATTCCCCAATTTCTGCTAGTATTCTTTTAACTAACTGTTTTTTGTTCTTTTTTTTTCTTTTTTGATATATGTCGCTGCCCGGTCTTTATCCTTTTTAACTCCCAAGCCAGTCCGAACTTAGATTGTTCGTACTGACGGTGCCAATGCGGTTAGTTCACAAGTTCACAAGATCCTTAAAGTGCGATATTTTGATATTTAAGCTGCACTCTCACAGATTTACCATTTTTATAACTTTTTCATTTTTTTGTCTTGGAAAGAGCAATTGTTTTGCGTAAATATCTGCAAACCAATGATATATGATTGCTGACAAAAAAATCAGATCGTATATTTTCATATTTCTGTTCGGAAATTAATGTTTTATGGCTTAAACATCAACTTTTGAACTTAAATATATAAATCTGTGATCTATTTTTTGTCAGAAGTCGTATATAACTAGTTTCCATGGATTTTCGCAAAACTTCTCTCGTTCCAAGACCAAAAAAATAAAAAAAAGTTGTCAAAACGTTCAATCTGTGATAGTGAAGCTTTAAACCCTGGGGCAGTTGTATTCTAAGATTTTGTAGTTTCTATTGCGGTCGATAAAAGATATCTTTATTTTTTCAGCTACAACGCCTACACCAACCTGCCATGCGAATGAGTTTATGTGTGATGATGGTGAATGTATACCTATTCAATTTGCTTGCAATGATTTCAAAGACTGTGCAGACGAATCTGATGAAATAGAATGTGGTAAGTTCTTCTTTAAGCCTCTATGATTTTCGTTATGGACGGTTTACATACTTAGAAATCGGTATGTTTAAGTCCGCTGCAAGTAGATCGCGTAGTAATTCTTGTTTAAACTTAATGAATTAACTCTTGGAAATCGTAATAATACACTTTACTGGCAATCAAATTTAAATTTAAACTGAGATCAACAAATACAACACTAAACACTTCATTTTATTAATGGTATAATTCAAAACTTTTGAACTACTTCTACCGATGTACCGGCATACATCCGAGGTTGTTTTTGATAAAAATGGCAGAGAAGCTCCGAATGTTCCTTCCAGAGTCTATTTCAAAGAGCTCAATTCGTTAAAATACGACTCGCTCATACCGAAGTTAAAATATGTCTGGTTAGCTTTTTCAATTGAAGTATTCTTGTCCCATAAATTACTATATATTGACTGCACTTATTATAATAAAATTTAACATGAAAAATCATGCCGCTCTTTTATATTCAATTAAACAAAATCAGCCAATTGTAACAACCTGGGATAGTTGTTCGTGATCTTTTTTTTGCAAATAGCAATTAATGGCAATATAATGACCAATCAATTTGGCAAACTTTGACCAAACCAAAGAATTAACCAGATTTATAATATTGGGTGCAGATGACTATGAGCCGCCAGAGTGTGAAGAAGACCAGTTCAGGTGCGGAAACGGGGCGTGTATTCCAGAGGATTGGAAGTGTGACACACACGCGGACTGTGACGACAACATGGATGAGCTAGACAACGAATGTACAAGTAAGAAGGATTTCTTTTAAACATTTTGATGAAATATCACATTATTACCGCTACTGTTATTTTCACTGCAGTGAAAACATCAATTTGATATTTTCACTCCTCTCTTAGAATTTTTCGGTGACTTATCATGTTATTACCACTACTGTTATTTTCACTGCATGAAAAAAATCAATTTGATATCTTTCCTCTCTTAGAATTTTTTTGATGAAATATTACGTTAATACCACGACTGTTATTTGAACTGCAGTGAAAATATCAATTTGATATTTTTACTCCTCTCTTACAATTTTTCGGTGACATATCAAGTTATTACCACTACTGTTATTTTCACTGCATGAAAAAATAAATTTGATATTTTTTCTCCTCTCTTAGAAATTTTCGATGAAATATCACGTTATTACCACGACTGTTATTTTAACTGCAGTGAAAACATCAATTTGATATTTTCACTCCTCTCTTACAATATTTCGGTGACATATCATGTTATTACCACTTTTGTTATTTTCACTGTTCAATGGTTAAATATATTTTGATGACCACTTTCAACTTTTTTTAAATAGTAAAACGAAGGTTAAGTAAGTATTTTTGTTGAATAATATTGATGCATTAGCTTGTTCAGCTTGAGGTTATTGGAGAAATTGGGACCAGTCGCCCTCGTTTTGAGCGAGTGCACTTATTAAGTTGTGTACCTTTTTGAGCTAGTACACTTTAACCTGTTTCGAGCGAGTACACATTTTAGGCTGTGATCCTTTGTTGAGCGAGTAGACTGGTATCTGTTTCGAGCGCGTACACTTGTTAAGTTGTGTACCTGTTTTAGCGAATGCATTTGCATAATTGTGTATCTGTCGCCCAGTCTTGCATGTATTCTTTTCGTGTTTCAGATGAATGCAAAAAGATCCCGGGAACGTTCCGGTGCAATAACCTCATTTGTAACCCGCTGTTTAATTTGTGTGATGGCTATGACGACTGTGGAGATGGTTCAGATGAAATGAACTGCTGTAAGTTAAGAGTGAAATTTAGGATTGCACGTTTTGATAATGAAGTTGATCATCATTTTTAAACATGCGGTCAGTGCACGGTAAGTGAACTTCGAAAGACATATTGAGAATCAGGGGCGGATCAACGAATTGACGTTAGAGGGGGCGTAACTTAGGGGCATAACGTTTTGACATTCGCCCTGCTCTCAGAACTGAGATTTAAGTTATTTAATATGTTGGCAGTAGGGGTACTCCCCCAAGAGTAGTTTTACAATTTTTGTCCGAAATAGTGCATTTTAAGAGTATAATATTACTTTTGTATCTCTGATATTGACACAAAAATTTACATTGGACTCTTAAGGGGTGGCTTATTTTAAGCGTACTGTAAATATGTTTAACTTTTTTGGCCATCTGTACCTGCCACTCAAACTTCATAACAAGCGCTGGCCAAACAACCGTTGTATTGAAATGATCTGATCCCTCATTATCCTCTTTTTTAAGCTTACAGTTAATATGTTTCCCCTTTTTAGACATATGTACCTGCGGCTCTGACTTTATTACATGCGCTGGCACAACCAACCGTTGCATTGAAATGATCTCATCCCTCATTATTTTCTATTTAAAGTGTACAGTTGATTGGTTTTCCCATTTTTAGACATCTGTACCTGCGCCTCAGACTTCATTACAAGCGCTGGCGTTGCATTGAAATGATATCATCCCTCATTATCTTTTATTTTAAGCTTACAGTTAATATGTTTTCCCCTTTTTTAGACATCTGTACCTGCGGCTCAGACTTCATTACATGCGCTGGCGTTGCATTGAAATGATATCATCCCTCATTATCTTCTATTTTAAGCTTACAGTTAATATGTTTTCCCCTTTTTTAGACATCTGTACCTGCGGCTCAGACTTCATTACAAGCGCTGGCGTTCCATTGAAATGAAATGACCCCTCCACATCTACTTATTTTAAGCTACTGGAATTATGTTTTACGTTTTAGACAACTGTACCTGCGGGTCAGACTTCATTACATGCGCTGGTCCAGATGAATGCACATGCTTGAATAAGACGAAGATGTGTGACGGTGAAATGGATTGCTCGAATGGGGTCGACGAAGAAAACTGCGGTTAGTAGAGAAATATATAGAGGATAATTGTTTGTGTGAGTGTAAGATTGTAATATATATATCACCGAGTGAGCAACGAAAGTTTTATTTTGTGAGTGGTGTTGTGGTCTCCAGGTGAATTATAGTATCATAATTAAATCGAAATTTAGCAGACGAGTTTTCTAAATGTTATGAAAGCCAGCCTTGGGTTTATCCTTAATCAATTAAGTATTAAAAGACCACGAATGTACGAAACTCAACAAAGGCCTACATGTCCGTCAGCTTAGTATGAGTCCCTATTGACGAGTGGACGAAGGTTCGTTCTTGACAGTATAGACGTAGGTTCGAATTAATTCGCTTTTGACTGCATAGACGTAGGTTCGCTCGCTCTTGACTGTATAGACGTAGGTTCGAATTAATTCGCTCTTGACTGTATAGACGTAGGTTCGCTCGCTCTTGACTGTATAGACGTAGGTTCGCTCGCTCTTGACTGTATAGACGTAGGTTCGCTCGCTCTTGACTGTATAGACGTAGGTTCGCTCGCTCTTGACTGTATAAACGTAGGTTCGCTCTTGACTGTGTAGACGTAGGTTCGCTCGCTCTTGACTGTATAAACGTAGGTTCGCTCGCTCTTGACTGTATAGACGTAGGTTCGCTCTTGACTGTGTAGACGTAGGTTCGCTCTTGACTGTATAGACGTAGGTTCGCTCTTGACTGTATAATCGTAGGTTCGCTCTTGACTGTATAGACGTAGGTTCGCTCTTGACTGTATAATCGTAGGTTCGCTCTTGACTGTATAGACGTAGGTTCGCTCTTGACTGTACAGACGTAGGTTCGCTCTTGACTGTATAGACGTAGGTTCGCTCTTGACTGTATAATCGTAGGTTCGCTCTTGACTGTATAATCGTAGGTTCGCTCTTGACTGTATAGACGTAGGTTCGCTCTTGACTGTACAGACGTAGGTTCGCTCTTGACTGTATAGACGTAGGTTCGTTCTTGACTGTATAGACGTAGGTTCGCTCTTGACTGTACAGACGTAGGTTCGCTCTTGACTGTACAGACGTAGGTTCGCTCTTGACTGTATAGACGTAGGTTCGCTCTTGACTGTATAATCGTAGGTTCGCTCTTGACTGTATAGACGTAGGTTCGCTCTTGACTGTACAGACGTAGGTTCGCTCTTGACTGTATAGACGTAGGTTCGCTCTTGACTGTATAGACGTAGGTTCGCTCTTGACTGTATAGACGTAGGTTCGCTCTTGACTGTATAGACGTAGGTTCGCTTTTGACTGTATAGACGTAGGTTCGCTCTTGACTGTACAGACGTAGGTTCGCTCTTGACTGTATAGACGTAGGTTCGCTCTTGACTGCATAGACTAGGTTCGTTCTTGGCTGTATAGACGTAGGTTCGCTCTTGACTGTATAGACGTAGGTTCGCTCTTGACTGTATAGACGTAGGTTCGCTCTTGACTGTATAGACGTAGGTTCGCTCTTGACTGTATAGACGTAGGTTCGCTCTTGACTGTATAGACGTAGGTTCTCTCTTGACTGTACAGACGTAGGTTCGCTCTTGACTGTATAGACGTAGGTTCGCTCTTGACTGTATAATCGTAGGTTCGCTCTTGACTGTATAGACGTAGGTTCGCTCTTGACTGTATAATCGTAGGTTCGCTCTTGATTGTATAGACGTAGGTTCGCTCTTGACTGTACAGACGTAGGTTCGCTCTTGACTGTATAGACGTAGGTTCGCTCTTGACTGTATAATCGTAGGTTCGCTCTTGACTGTACAGACGTAGGTTCGCTCTTGACTGTATAGACGTAGGTTCGCTCTTGACTGTACAGACGTAGGTTCGCTCTTGACTGTATAATCGTAGGTTCGCTCTTGACTGTACAGACGTAGGTTCTCTCTTGACTGTATAGAAGTAGGTTCGTTCTTGACTGTATAGACGTAGGTTCGCTCTTGACTGTACAGACGTACTGTGCTCCCCGATAAACCAGGTTGCTCTTTTTTAACTTAAATTGTATTTTTTCTGCAAATTCGGCATCAGAAAGAAATAAAATAATTCTGAAATTAGTATTTCCGGAAATACCATGACCGAGTCCTTTGAGTATGATCGGATGAATATTATTGCAATAAACACAACTTTACGATTGATATTTATCCTTATTTGAGCATTTATCTTAAATGAATTGAGTTAATATACAGCTGTTTTTCAACATGTTTGCATTTTAAGATTTAAACAGATCAACAGCTACAGGAGTTTGATTATGTTATTAGTTTCTTCAAACACCTCGACAAACCAGTTTCCCAAATAATGTGACAGCGGTTCTGCGTAAAGGTTTGTCGAAGTGTTTTAAGCAGCTGAGGATTTCTGTGTAACGACTGGAAAACAAAAAAGACCATCCGCGAGGCAACAAAATTCAAGCAACGTGTCCCTCGGTTGCGCTCTATGTCAAAGTACCGTTGCATAGGATTTAGCTATATATAATGATTATTTCAGGATGTCAAGGACATGTCTGTAAGAACGGCGAGTGCCTCGAGGATAAAGCAGAGAATGTCATGTGTGACGGCAAAGCTGACTGTACGGATGAATCAGATGAAGAAAACTGCGCACCACCTCAAACCACAAGTAAGCAACACCTACATACAAGAATCTTCACAAAATTAAATTATCGTCTCAAAATGATATCGTTTAAGATATTTCCACTCTTTTTTGTCACTTTATCTGCACTACATAATCAGTGTATTTATTTCTTTTAGCTGTTAAACCCTCAACGACCGCCCCATCTGGTGAGTTATCTTTTTTCTTTCTTTTTACCTATATACCTATTATAAATACACACGCAATACAAATTGCAAAAACGGCTGCCCAGAAAATATGACAGTGCTATACGGCCGTATTCCACATCATATACGTATCATTGCGCGATGTTAAATGACGTCATAAAAATAGTGCTTCATTAAAATTTATATTTCTGTGAAACATCTGTTTGAAGTGAAATTTTGTTTTTCATTTCTTTTCACCGACATTTTAAGGACAACAACAAACTATATGGCCATCTTTATAAACTCGAGTATATTATGTAACAATGGCAACATTACCAATAAAATTATGGCATGTTTGATACATAAAGAAATGTAGACCTGAGAAGTTTCATTGCATGCCACCATTTTGAATGTTCTAAGCGTAAGGAAGATAACTTAAATTGACAATATATTGAAAAATATAACTTTCAGCTCCTATGGCGTATAACTCTGTTCATGCTGGTAGAAACACCTTCATGACTTTACATTTAATTTGTGAAGTCTTTTTTGCGCTATCAAAATGTACCGTAAGTTTGAATAAACAATGCCCTGGTCATGAACCAATTTCTTACGCAGTGATCTTCTTTGAGAAGAGAAAGTCTCTGCCACCACGTATAGCATAGCGTGTACTAAACATTTAAAACAATACACGACTTCATGTTATACTTAAATAAAGTCTTATTACAGTACGTTATTTACAAAAATAACAAAAAAAAAATCAAACTTAATTCAAAAGAAATACAGTTTAAAGTTTTTGAATGACGTCACGTGATTTTGATTACTGTAAACACACGACGTCGCTTCGAAGAGTTAAACAGCGTACCTCGTTGAAAAACATTATTCTCTTTGTTATTATTAGTCTGTGGCGAAGAAATGGTGGAAAAAAATGTACCTTTTCGCCGCTCACCGTCTGGGTCACCAAACAGCCCAGTTGCCACTGTCACAGATGAAGAATTGTCAACTGCTTTTATGGAAAACGCTCCTTTTACCGTCGATTCAGACTTGGATGAATTCACTTTTAAAATAATATTGGAACCATCTATTTTCCTGACGATGTTTGATGTCATAACCACCAGTAAGGATATAAGTATACTGGCGTTGACTGAGGGAAACGCAGATGAAATAGAGCTTTTGGTAAGTGTTAATTAATATGCTTTTGCTCTTGTATATACGAGAAGGTTAATAATGGTTGTCCGCTTAGTAAAGTGATTAGCGCACTCGCTTCTAACCAAGGCATCCCAACCTGCTTCCCTGCCTGGGCACATGCAGGTTTGGTTTGTGGTCACCAATCAGAACAGGTTGATTTTCCCCGGGTCCTCAGGTGTTCCTAACAATAAAAGGCCGTACTCAAGCATAGGATCGTGCCAATTCAATTCAATTCAATTCAATTCATTTTTAAGCTAATTTGATTAAGTTGATTTATCCTTCTGAGAATTTTTATTACTTATAATTTTATCATTATTAGACAATATGGTTAAAACTATTTTCTAATCATCTCAAGCGAACAAACTTTATAAACTTTAGAATATATTCGTTCTCTGAACGGTCTTTTACATACTACTGTATAAACACGCACGCACGCACGCACGCACGCACACACGCGCGCGCGCGCACACACACACACACACACACACACACACACACGCACACACTTATGCAAGCTATTCATGCCAATAATGCAAGGGTGTGGTCAATGTATTTTTTTTTATTCCATTGTCATTTTGAATCATTAAACATTAGTACCTTACGCTGTGCAAAAGTGGGTGGGGGAAAGGCCGAAAATTAAAACATTTCAAAAGAGTATGTTTTGTTTAGTTTTGAGGAAGAATCTTTTTAATCTGAAATAGAACTTTCATTGTTTGTGACATGTGTTGAGGTAGCAAGAAGTTGACCAAAATTAAAGACGATTTTATCAGATTTTTGATAAAAAAGTATTTGATTTTTTTGAGAACATTATAACTTGGGGGTGCTTGACGATATCTTCTCAAATAAGAAAGTTAGTCAATGAAGTGATAAATAAGTTAAATTCAGTTCCTGGTCAAAGAAATGGGAATACCTTTCTTTGACTCAAAAACATATTCATTTTGTACATTAATGGAAAAATGGAAATGTTTGATCGAAAATTTGATAAAATCTTCTTTCGAAAAATTTGCTCAACTTATTACAGCTGCACATTTTCCAGTAGGTATACAGTATGCATTATGATTGCTAAAACTAAAACCTCATAACTAAATGTTTTTTTTGTTATGGTCCCTTAAACGAACTCCGACTGTGGTAGGCCATCAAACGATAAAAACCAAACAAAGCACATGATAAATATATATATATTTTTTAAACCCATATGTATCTATATTAATGTTTGTTTTATGAATAGCCACGTTTCTACAATTTTCCCACATAGGAAAGCGCACAAAACGCTATATACATTTTATCTGTACCTTCATCATACATGCCATGCTGTTTTGATTATTTAAGTCAGATAAGTTTAACATGATAATGCATTAAACGTAAAAACACCGACATATTGTTGCATCCGGATCTATATTGTGCGCCTTTAAATCTGCACTCTTACAGATTGAACGTTTTGAAAACTTTTATAACTTTTTGGCTTGGGGCCAGCCAATGTTCGCGAAAATGCATGGAAACCTGTGATATAAGACCGCTGATAAAAATAAGATCGCAGGTTTTCATATTTATGTAAAAAAATGATGATTTATGCATTCGTCTTAATCTTTCTTTACGTTTTTAGCCTTGAAACTTTAATTTTCGAACGGAAATATGAAAATCTGCTATTTGATCTTTTGTTAGCAATCTATTACAGCTGGCTATTAGAGTTGTCAAACAATAAAATAAAATAAATATATATGTCAAAACAGTCAATCTGTGAGAGTGCTGTTTTCAGGTACAAGGTCTGGATGCATACACAAAAAACTTGGTAATCTTTATGCATTATTATATTTGACTTACTCTACATATACTTAAATGGTTAAAACCAACAAGCACATGCTTTGTGATATTTTGGTGCTTTTTTATTGGATAATTTGTAGCCAAGTAGCTATGAATTGAAAACCTGATTTATTAAAGGCTTATGATTTTTTATTTGTACACAAATTATATATATTATAAACCTTTTCCGCGTGTTATCGTGCATGTTATTCTTAACATGCACAATGTACACAAACATGGATGTCGTAGTGCACGGTGTGCACAAACATTAATGACGTAGTGCACTATGAACACAAAAATGGATAACGTAGTGCGCAATGTGCACAAACAAGGATGACGTAGTGCTCAAACAGAAGTCCAAACGCACATGTACCCGTTAAACAAATGTTTCGCAACCTTTCTATAGTCACACAAACATTCTGTTTTAAGCCAAATGTTCAGCCACAGACCGAAGAGGAGACATTATTCTCCGTCGATGTAGGGGAGATACCAAGCAAGATTCAACAACTTTCCGTCACGGTATATGCCAGGAAAGACGATCAGCCACTCGTTATTCGTGATGCCACACTGAAAGGATGTTTTGAAGAAGGTATACATATCTCGTATTCAATTACTTTTTCTTTTCGGATAATTTGTAGAATTTTAGGGGTTAATATCATCACTTGGTCATCGTCTTCTTTGTTCTTTTTACTCGAGTTTTGATTTTAGACGATTTTCGTCATCCAACGTTATATGCATATTATAAGACGTAATACGCATTCTCTAGAATTAATTTGTTGATAATATTTCATACTGTATTTTGGACTTTAAGCATTTAATTAAATGTGAATTGAATATTTTTTTTATTTTATGATCATTACAAGTTCTGATTGATTTCGAACAGAGTTGACAACCACAGTTACTCCTACTCCCGCCACGACAGGAACCGCAGGTACATATTTGAAGCATTTCGCCTACAATAAGCTTATATAAGTATATAAGTTATAAAGATATAATATAAAACTGTAAATAAAAGAACAGAGTGTTTTTCGTATTAAATAGTTCAAACAGTATAAACAATAATAAACGTAATCCTTGTTCACTGATAAATCTGATGCATATATACATAGCGGTCGATCATAGAAGATGGCTTATTAAAATATAGATTATAAGTATCTATCATGGGTTTCTGGTCCGGATAGAATAAAATCCGACCCGAGGATACGCGCGTAAGCCGATATCGGGGCTTGCCGAGAAACCGGCCACGCAGAGTGCCCGAAGGTCGTATTTTTTACCCGGACCTGAAACACATGATAGATATTTTTCTTGCATACCTAAAACTATCAATGTGTGGAAAATTGACGTACAAAACACATTTGTGTACATGACACCAAAAAGCGCGTGCGACGTTGTTTACTGACGCCATGAAGTGTAGTTAATTTAGATCACCATTAACCTCAAACAGGTCCTCTAAAACTCGCTTTTTTATGATTATTTATTTTTAATTTTATATAAAAGTTATGCGTACTTATATGTTTGATTGCCCTTTATTTAAACGCTTTCTCATGTTCACAAACCATACAAGAAAATCAGAGGCGGCGCGTTGTTGCGCGTGACTCATCTTACATGGGGTGTAAGACGGAGTTTCCCAGTGTTGGTCACAGGACCGAAAACATATGTCCGCTATGCAAGGAAACCGTTTGCATGCCTGAAAAAATGAAATAGCATTTGAACAGTTTGTAGCAAAATATGGGATAAATATGTTCTTATAAAAAGTCCTCTTATGTATGTAATAGTGTTAAAACATGTGTACATCAATATCTCATTCGATAGGTAATCCATAACAATTTAAAATTATAATATAATGAAGTGCATATATTTATGCGAATTCAGGTATATGCTTAATATAAACATGCTTTAAGGCGTTGTATTCATGTGATCCTGCGATGTTTAGGGCTTGTAGCTTCCATCGTATTATGAATACTTATCAGTTATGTAAGTGCTCTATGGAAGCTAGAAAAAAGTTCCCCATACTTCTCAGCCTTACCTGGCCTAATTTCTGGAAATGAAGATTAGGTATTGGCTATTGTGCTTTAAAACTCAACAAACTGTACTTAACTTCAATATTTTGCTTCATTATAATTACCGTTTGCTATAAATATTAAAAATGATAATAATGCTATTACTATAAATAACTATTTCAATTTTAATTATAGTAATAAGAATAATAATATTAATACTATATATTTTTTTAATTATATCAATAATAATAATAATAATAATAATAATAATAATAATAATAATAAAATAAATAAATAAATAATACTAATACTTTTCATACGTTTTCGTTTCAGAGTTTTGCCAGGATGATATGACCTTTGGACAGGTTCCATCCGAACAGTTTGAAATTCTTAGCCCAAGCAGCTTGGAAGATGCCCTTGACGATAACACTGTGACATTGGAAACATCTCCTGTGACAGCTGAATTGGAACTAAAGGAACCAACAGAAATCTCACTGTTCACCATCGTAACATCAAAGAAAACACTTCCTCATCTACTTGTTGTTGTTATTCTAATGGACGGCGAGGAATACCGTGTTAATACTACTGGGGTTAGTGCATACTGAACACGGCTGTACGCAGCTTTACGTAGTTGAACACAGTCGTACGCCTATGTACGCAGCTGAACGTAGTTAAACACAGTTGTACGCAGCTTTAAGTAGTTGAACACAGTCGTACGCCTATGTACGCAGCTGAACGTAGTTAAACACAGTTGTACGCAGCTTTAAGTAGTTGAATACGGTTGTACGCAGCTTTAAGTAGTTGAACACAGTCGTACGCCTATGTACGCAGCTTTAAGTAGTTAAACACAGTTGTACGCAGCTTTACGTAGTTGAATACAGTTGTACACCTATGTACGCAGCTTTAAGTAGTTAAACACAGTTGTACGCAGCTTTAAGTAGTTGAACACAGTCGTACGCCTATGTACGCAGCTTAAAGTAGCTAAACACAGTTGTACGCAGCTTTACGTAGTTGAATACAGTTGTACGCCTACGTACGCAGCTTTAAGTAGTTAAACACAGTTGTACGCAGCTTTAAGTAGTTGAATACAGTTGTACGCAGCTGAACGTAGTTAAATACAGTTGTACGCAACTTTACGTAGTTGAACATAGTCGTACGCCTATGTACGCAGCTGAACGTAGTTAAACACAGTTGTACGCAGCTTTAAGTAGTCGAATACAGTTGTACGCAACTGTACAGAATTGAACGCAGCTGTTTGCATTTATTAGAAGTTGTTCACAGTTATTTTGTTTGCTTTTATACTGAGACAATTATCGAAATTAAAAAAAACTAAACAAATTACATCTACGAATTCACACAGCCTTAGTAATACTTTAACATTTATATAATATATCCTCTGTAAATAAACCTCGTTCGAGATTTATTCACTATCTATATATCTGTTTCAATACATTAAAGCGACACGTTCACGTTTGATAGGGCTAGTAAACAAAACAAATATTTTTATGTGAAATGTGACCAAAATGTTCGTAACAATGATTCAATTTCATCGCAAGTTCGAAAAAGAGTTCTATTGCCATTATGTATTATAAAATGCGACAAAAATGCTCGGTTTTGCCAAAAAGCGTCAAAAACGCCATTGAAAATTGCAAAATCTTTGGCAAAAACATAAAAAACTCTGTTCGAATGAGTATAAGTTTCCGTTTGACGCTTGTTTATAAAAGTATGTAAAATCAATAAATTTTAACAAAGCCAATATAAAATCAGTGAACGAGTCCCTTTAACCAGAATGGGTTTTAGAGATAGGAACCAAATGCTTCATGACTTTTGAAAACAACCATTATCTTTTCCATTTTTCATTTGTATTTTTTCTTTTCTGTTAGACCGACTTTGCATCACCGATACGAACACAGAATACAGAAAATTCCAACAAACGAGATAACGTATTTAATCTTCGAAATCTTGTGGAGAATGCAAAGATTAGCTCAATTGCACTGAGTGTCTCTACCACGGACCAGAGCCCTCCGATAGTTCACAGCATTTTTGCTGAAGGGTGCATTCATCCAGGTACGCAACGAGAGAAAATAAGTGGTATAGTTGTTCCGTTTAAAATGATAAATGTTTAACATTATGAAGAATATGTTTACACAGAAACAATGTAAATTATCGACTTTTAATACCCATCACACCGTTGCAACTTTAGTTCTGTTTTTTTTTAAGTACAAGAAAACATGATGTCATAATGCTTGCAAACATCATAAAAAAATTAAACTCTAAAAGACTCATTTATGCTTGTCTTTGTTAGTAGTGTTTGTCTCTCGGTTAATATGATGTGTCTCTCGGTTAATATCGTGTATCTCTCGGTTAATATTGTGTATGTCTCGGTTAATCTCTCGGTTAATATCGTGTGTCTCTCGGTTAATATCGTGTATCTCTCGGTTAATATCATGTGTCTCTCGGTTAACATCGTGTTTCTCTCGGTTAATATCTCGGTTAATCTCTCGGTTAATATCTCGGTGTATCTCTCGGTTAATCTCTAGGTGTATCTCTCGGTGTATCTCTCGGTTAATCTCTCGGTTAATATCGTGTGTCTCTCGGCTCGTATCGTGTGTCTCTCGGTTAATCTCTACAGATAGAGAAGAAATTACAATCATATATATTCTTATAGCAATTTAACAATAACATTAAATTCTTCAATCTTAAACTTCGCCTAAACACGTCATTGAATACGTAATTGATCGACAGAATCGCGTGAGACAATGAAGCCAACTCGTTTTCCAATGCATGGTTGGTCAAAATACCTTTTCTGCAGGAAAGCATTTGTCTGAGTGTCTGTGTATAAGTGAGAGTCAGATTTCATGGGGAGGTTCTTGCGGAACCAATGAAACTGCGTCTTTAATTATTCATGATTACGAGATTCTCTTATTGAAATCGCTCACGATACATAGTGTATCGGGGTTATCCGACAATGGTATGATATAAGTATTTTCAAAGTCTAATATATGTTTTTTTGTCTCTTATACACGCCTACATAAGCGAGAATGCCAAGTTCATACTTACGGTCTAGTTAGTGGTATCGACCATTCTTTAGAATTAATTTGTCAAATAACATTTCATATTATATTTAAGGCTGCATGCTTTTAACTGCAAGTATATATTTCTTCTCGTTATTCTTTACTCATTACACATTGCTTGATTTCGAACAGAGTTGACAACCACAGTGACGCATCCTCCATCAACGACAGGAACCGCAGGTATATCTTTTAACCTATTCTACAGCAAATTGTTTAAACTTGGTAAAGTTGTTCATTGGCTATTATTTGGTTAGTTTGCATCTTTAACTGATTTGCTGGTTAATGGTTATTATTGGATAAATATTGACCATCAATAGAGTTTCAAATAAATTTGACGAAACCAAATAATTTACAAGTTGTATACAAATGGCTGCTGACTTTGAGAATAACCCACACTGACTCATATCCCTAGAATTAGGTTATATATTAGTTTTGAACAAAACAGAACAGAGCAGAACAGAACATATTTTATTTCGCAGTAAAAACAGTAAACTTGATATGGGTTAAAATTGCCATTGTTCCACCTAATTGTAATATCAACTACAATTAGCTTAAATAAAAATGATGAACAAAACAGAACAGAACACAATTGTTTTCGTTTTAAATAGTTCACACAACATACACAATGATATAGGTAGACAACGACCCCGGTTCCACTTGATAGTAATATAACCTACAATAAACTTAAAAATTATGTCAAACTGAAAAGAACACAACACAACGTTTTCTACGTTTAAAACGCTGCACACAACATACACAATGATAAAGGTAAACAACACCTCTGTTCCACATATAGTAATATAGCCTACAATAAGCTTAAGAAGTATGTTAAACAGAACAGAACAGAACAGAACACAACGTTTTCTACGTTTAAAACGCTTCACACAACATACACAATGATAAAAGTAAACAGCACCTCTGTTCCACATAATAGTAATATAGCCTACAATAAGCTTAAGAAGTATGTTAAACAGAACAGAACAGAACAGAACACAACGTTTTCTACGTTTAAAACGCTTCACACAAGACACACAATGATATAGGTAAACAACACCTCTGTTCCACCTTATAGTAATGTAGCCTACAATAAGCTTAAAGAATTATGTTAAGCAGAACAGAACAGAACACAACACAACGTTTTCTACGTTTAAAACGCTTCACACAACATACACAATGATAAAGGTAAACAACACCTCTGTTCCACATAATAGTAATATAGCCTACGATAAGTTTTAGAACTATGTTAAACAGAACAGAACAGAACAGAACAGAACACAAAGTTTTCTTCGTTTACAACAGTTCACACAAGACACACCATGATATGGCTAAAATTGACCCGTTTTACGCCGAATGGTAGTATCACCTACAATAAGCTTATATAAATATGTTGAACAGAACAGAACAGAACATTTGTTTTAATGTTTAACAGTTCTCACAATGATGGTCCCAGACAAAAAAAACAAAACAAAAAAAACAACAAATCTTGTTTCACCTATTAGTAGTATCACCTACAATATATATGATTATGTTGAACTGAACAGAAATGGGGTTGTAATCAATAAGCATCTTAGTAACAATTTTCAACTAAGTGAAAAATAACCATTTTTCTAATTTGAATTATAAGAAAAATAACAATCCTTGTAAACCAAAAATATGAAGATAAGCAAGAAAATGGTCTAAACAATACATGCATATGAATAGCTCTGATGAAAAAAGTGGGTATTTAAAATAATTGTTGTCTAAAATTACAAAAATCTCAAAAAGTTGAAAATATTCACTATTTTAGATTGGCACCAAAAATATTTTTTTCTGAAACGAATCTCAGGACAATTATTTAATAAAATGTTTTACTCTTTGATATCATAATTGTTCTTTCCAATGTGATACGAAGGCTTACCCAAATAGATGGAATTTATAAGCTATATGCAATGTACGTAACTTGGTAATATCACGTGATAACATCGACTAGCCAATCACGCATAAGGAATGAATTCAACTAAGTAGACATACCTAGTATTTTTTTAACGAAAAAAAAAACTGCAAAAATAAATTAATTGTAAACTATGTGGTACTTCAGTCATTAAGTTTCAATGCAACGTACACATCGATACCAAGTTTGTCAGTTTTGCGAAAATTTTCTTTTTTCTTCGCTATTTCATCTTACGGAGTACAGTCCCTTTCATAAATACGGCCGCAGGACACAACTTATTTTCAATCTAACCAGTTCAGACAATATACACAAAGATATATATCACCTGATCATTGATATATTAAATTGTAGACAGTTTAGCCCCTCAACGAATTCATCCTGCCAACAATGTACTAGATACTTAAATACTTAAATACTTAAGTATCTCAAAAGATGTGGTGAGCACCACATTTGGTTTGTTGAACTTATTCTTCTAAGGCCATAGTTTAAACCTGCCCCAAACCTACTTTAGGCAGTCGTATTTATTATATTTATCATAAGTTTACATTCTTTGCTGTAGCTGGAACATCATTGCTGCCGAATACATTGGTGGGATGTTCTTCATTGTTTGTGACGTGCCCGTCTTATAATTACAGGTTCTTGAAGCTCGTTAAGTGAGATAATGTAGTTGTATAAAAGTAAACTATCTGACTAAACTAGCTTCAAAAATCACATTGTTTGACTTGAAGTTCTATCGAAAATGACTTCCACTTTTGTAGCAATGAGTATTTTTATCTTCATACAATGCAGAAAGGAAAACTTCTTGCATGAATAAAGACTCCTTTAATTTACTGTATATTCTTCGTGAAGAAATACATCACTTTTTGACAACAGTGTTATGGCGGCACTCAACAGTTATTTTCGTTTCGGTACAAGGCGTCGTGTGATCGGAAAGCATATTTCTATACATGTCGGCACGGCCGAACAAATAACTTGTGAATGATATTAACAAACGCATAGTTTGGGTTCAGTTGTGTGCCCAATGATAATAAATGTAGTGCAGTCCACAGTTTGGGTTATGCATCGAAAGTTGGTAAACGTTTATCTTTTGAACCCCCACTGGCAGTAGACAACAGTTTTTTCAGCCGCGCGTCTTATTCGTATTCGAATGCGTTTTCAGCAAAGTTTCGAATACAACCTGCCAACAATGTAAAGATAATATGGCATGAAAGTTACACCTGAATTAAAACAACAAGCGCATACCATATTTACAGTCAGAAACTGCTCAAATTGACCTCCGTTGTCTTCTAGACCAAAACTTGAAATCCCCACTACGGAACTAGCAATTTCTTACTGTTGCATACAAATAGTTGTCCTGAACTTAATTGGTATGACGTTAGGCTGAAGTCATTCGTCATACTTTATGAATAAAATGCTTCAGATACACATTGAAAACACATCTTATTTACATATCTCGCAATAAATATTTTTGAGATATACTGTGCCTTAAAACGTAAAGTAAACTTACACAAGCAATAACATATACATACTTTTACTTATTTGAAACCACTACAAAAATTTTCGCTTGTCTATTAATGGCCATTAATACATTTTAACCGTCTATGTAGCTCATAATTTAAAACCTTCGGACAAAAATGGCCTCATTCCTGTGCATGCAAAGGTCTCCATTCGTTCTAAAACAACTACATTTATTGGAATTATAAACAACCAACGCGAGTTTACATTTTACTGAAAGCTGTTTTTGAAACTACTTTACGGTTACATGAAATAACAAATTGCTACCTTTTCGTGTGTAGAAATATGCCCTATGGGCGGCGCGATGACGACGATTACTCCCGAGGAGGTTACAAATGTACCTGTGGAAGAGAATGTGGCTACAGTAACGTTCGAACTAGACGAGCCGACACCGATTGTTAAAGTGCAAGTAACACCAGATGAAAGCGTTTCTACCATCCGTGTGACAGTGACAACACCTGGCGGGGACAAATTTACGATTGTAAGTGTTCAATTGATGAGAATTGAAGCCACTTGATAACATGATTACAGAGCAATGATATTAATTTAACTCTTGTAAGTGCTCACTGCAAATGCTCTTGTTGTACGAAAGATGTTGGTTGATATGGGATTGTTTAAAATTTCATTGTATTATTATGTAGACTTTGAGGGAAACGGAGGGTAACGTATTTGTTGGCGATCTGCCAGAAGGCACTTTGGTCAGCAAGGTGGAGGTTGAACAGACCCTGAAAGAGGATACAGAAGGCCCTATAAAGAGCGGAATTGTTGAGTTCCAGTCTTGTACTCCGAGCGTAACAACAACAACTCCAACTCCAACAACAACACCCAATGGTAAACGTTAATATTGTATCATTTTGGCAATTGACTGACACGAGCAAATACAATTTTAGCATTACATAATCATGTATGTCTCGAAATAGATTTTACTAAAGTATCTCACCAGATGTGGTGAGCAACAAATTTGGTTTGTTGAACTTATTCTTCTAAGGCCATAGTTTAAACCTGCCCCAAACCTACTTTAGGCAGTCGTATTTATTATATTTATCATAAGTTTACATTCTTTGCTGTAGCTGGAACATCATTGCGGCCGAATACATTGGTGGGATGTTCTTCATTGTTTGTGACGTGCCCGTCTTATAATTACAGGTTCTTGAAGCTCGTTAAGTGAGATAATGTAGTTGTATAAAAGTAAACTATCTGACTAAACTAGCTTCAAAAATCACATTGTTTGACTTGAAGTTCTATCGAAAATGACTTCCACTTTTGTAGCAATGAGTATTTTTATCTTCATACAATGCAGAAAGATTGAAAACTTTAGGAAAACTTCTTGCATGAATAAAGACTCCTTTAATTTACTGTATATTCTTCGTGAAGAAATACATCACTTTTTGACAACAGTATTATGGCGGCACTCAACAGTTATTTTCGTTTCGGTACAAGGCGTCGTGTGATCGGAAAGCATATTTCTATACATGTCGGCACGGCCGAACAAATAACTTGTGAATGATATTAACAAACGCATAGTTTGGGTTTAGTTGTGTGCCCAATGATAATAAATGTAGTGCAGTCCACAGTTTGGGTTATGAATCGAAAGTTGGTAAACGTTTATCTTTTGAACCCCCACTGGCAGTAGACAACAGTTTTTTCAGCCGCGCGTCTTATTCGTATTCGAATGCGTTTTCAGCAAAGTTTCGAATACAACCTGCCAACAATGTAAAGATAATATGGCATGAAAGTTACACCTGAATTAAAACAACAAGCGCATACCATATTTACAGTCAGAAACTGCTCAAATTGACCTCCGTTGTCTTCTAGACCAAAACTTGAAATCCCCACTACGGAACTAGCAATTTCTTACTGTTGCATACAAATAGTTGTCCTGAACTTAATTGGTATGACGTTAGGCTGAAGTCATTCGTCATACTTTATGAATAAAATGCTTCAGATACACATTGAAAACACATCTTATTTACATATCTCGCAATAATTTTTTTTGAGATATACTTTGCTTTAAAACGTAAAGTAAACTTACACAAGCAATAACATATACATACTTTTACTTATTTGAAACCACTACAAAAATTTTCGCTTGTCTATTAATGGCCATTAATACATTTTAACCGTCTATGTAGCTCATAATTTAAAACCTTCGGACAAAAATGGCCTCATTCCTGTGCATGCAAAGGTCTCCATTCGTTCTAAAACAACTACATTTATTGGAATAATAAACAACCAACGCGAGTTTACATTTTACTGAAAGCTGTTTTTGAAACTACTTTACGGTTACATGAAATAACAAATTGCTACCTTTTCGTGTGTAGAAATATGCCCTATGGGCGGCGCGATGACGACGATTACTCCCGAGGAGGTTACAAATGTACCTGTGGAAGAGAATGTGGCTACAGTAACGTTCGAACTAGACGAGCCGACACCGATTGTTAAAGTGCAAGTAACACCAGATGAAAGCGTTTCTACCATCCGTGTGACAGTGACAACACCTGGCGGGGACAAATTTACGATTGTAAGTGTTCAATTGATGAGAATTGAAGCCACTTGATAACATGATTACAGAGCAATGATATTAATTTAACTCTTGTAAGTGCTCACTGCAAATGCTCTTGTTTTACGAAAGATGTTGGTTGATATGGGATTGTTTAAAATTTCATTGTTTTATTATGTAGACTTTGAGGGAAACGGAGGGTAACGTATTTGTTGGCGATCTGCCAGAAGGCACTTTGGTCAGCAAGGTGGAGGTTGAACAGACCCTGAAAGAGGATACAGAAGGCCCTATAAAGAGCGGAATTGTTGAGTTCCAGTCTTGTACTCCGAGCGTAACAACAACAACTCCAACTCCAACAACAACACCCAATGGTAAACGTTAATATTGTATCATTTTGGCAATTGACTGACACGAGCAAATACAATTTTAGCATTACATAATCATGTATGTCTCGAAATAGATTTTACTAAAGTATCTCACCAGATGTGGTGAGCAACAAATTTGGTTTGTTGAACTTATTCTTCTAAGGCCATAGTTTAAACCTGCCCCAAACCTACTTTAGGCAGTCGTATTTATTATATTTATCATAAGTTTACATTCTTTGCTGTAGCTGGAACATCATTGCGGCCGAATACATTGGTGGGATGTTCTTCATTGTTTGTGACGTGCCCGTCTTATAATTACAGGTTCTTGAAGCTCGTTAAGTGAGATAATGTAGTTGTATAAAAGTAAACTATCTGACTAAACTAGCTTCAAAAATCACATTGTTTGACTTGAAATTCTATCGAAAATGACTTCCACTTTTGTAGCAATGAGTATTTTTATCTTCATACAATGCAGAAAGATTAAAAACTTTAGGAAAACTTCTTGCATGAATAAAGACTCCTTTAATTTACTGTATATTCTTCGTGAAGAAATACATCACTTTTTGACAACAGTGTTATGGCGGCACTCAACAGTTATTTTCGTTTCGGTACAAGGCGTCGTGTGATCGGAAAGCATATTTCTATACATGTCGGCACGGCCGAACAAATAACTTGTGAATGATATTAACAAACGCATAGTTTGGGTTCAGTTGTGTGCCCAATGATAATAAATGTAGTGCAGTCCACAGTTTGGGTTATGAATCGAAAGTTGGTAAACGTTTATCTTTTGAACCCCCACTGGCAGTAGACAACAGTTTTTTCAGCCGCGCGTCTTATTCGTATTCGAATGCGTTTTCAGCAAAGTTTCGAATACAACCTGCCAACAATGTAAAGATAATATGGCATGAAAGTTACACCTGAATTAAAACAACAAGCGCATACCATATTTACAGTCAGAAACTGCTCAAATTGACCTCCGTTGTCTTCTAGACCAAAACTTGAAATCCCCACTACGGAACTAGCAATTTCTTACTGTTGCATACAAATAGTTGTCCTGAACTTAATTGGTATGACGTTAGGCTGAAGTCATTCGTCATACTTTATGAATAAAATGCTTCAGATACACATTGAAAACACATCTTATTTACATATCTCGCAATAAATATTTTTGAGATATACTGTGCCTTAAAACGTAAAGTAAACTTACACAAGCATTAACATATACATACTTTTACTTATTTGAAACCACTACAAAAATTTTCGCTTGTCTATTAATGGCCATTAATACATTTTAACCGTCTATGTAGCTCATAATTTAAAACCTTCGGACAAAAATGGCCTCATTCCTGTGCATGCAAAGGTCTCCATTCGTTCTAAAACAACTACATTTATTGGAATTATAAACAACCAACGCGAGTTTACATTTTACTGAAAGCTGTTTTTGAAACTACTTTACGGTTACATGAAATAACAAATTGCTACCTTTTCGTGTGTAGAAATATGCCCTATGGGCGGCGCGATGACGACGATTACTCCCGAGGAGGTTACAAATGTACCTGTGGAAGAGAATGTGGCTACAGTAACGTTCCAACTAGACGAGCCGACACCGATTGTTAAAGTGCAAGTAACACCAGATGAAAGCGTTTCTACCATCCGTGTGACAGTGACAACACCTGGCGGGGACAAATTTACGATTGTAAGTGTTCAATTGATGAGAATTGAAGCCACTTGATAACATGATTACAGAGCAATGATATTAATTTAACTCTTGTAAGTGCTCACTGCAAATGCTCTTGTTTTACGAAAGATGTTGGTTGATATGGGATTGTTTAAAATTTCATTGTTTTATTATGTAGACTTTGAGGGAAACGGAGGGTAACGTATTTGTTGGCGATCTGCCAGAAGGCACTTTGGTCAGCAAGGTGGAGGTTGAACAGACCCTCAAAGAGGAAACAGAAGGCCCTATAAAGAGCGGAATTGTTGAGTTCCAGTCTTGTACTCCGAGCGTAACAACAACAACTCCAACTCCAACAACAACACCCAATGGTAAACGTTAATATTGTATCATTTTGGCAATTGACTGACACGAGCAAATACAATTTTAGCATTACATAATCATATATGTCTCGAAATAGATTTTACTAAAGTATCTCACCAGATGTGGTGAGCAACAAATTTGGTTTGTTGAACTTATTCTTCTAAGGCCATAGTTTAAACCTGCCCCAAACCTACTTTAGGCAGTCGTATTTATTATATTTATCATAAGTTTACATTCTTTGCTGTAGCTGGAACATCATTGCGGCCGAATACATTGGTGGGATGTTCTTCATTGTTTGTGACGTGCCCGTCTTATAATTACAGGTTCTTGAAGCTCGTTAAGTGAGATAATGTAGTTGTATAAAAGTAAACTATCTGACTAAACTAGCTTCAAAAATCACATTGTTTGACTTGAAGTTCTATCGAAAATGACTTCCACTTTTGTAGCAATGAGTATTTTTATCTTCATACAATGCAGAAAGATTGAAAACTTTAGGAAAACTTCTTGCATGAATAAAGACTCCTTTAATTTACTGTATATTCTTCGTGAAGAAATACATCACTTTTTGACAACAGTATTATGGCGGCACTCAACAGTTATTTTCGTTTCGGTACAAGGCGTCGTGTGATCGGAAAGCATATTTCTATACATGTCGGCACGGCCGAACAAATAACTTGTGAATGATATTAACAAACGCATAGTTTGGGTTTAGTTGTGTGCCCAATGATAATAAATGTAGTGCAGTCCACAGTTTGGGTTATGAATCGAAAGTTGGTAAACGTTTATCTTTTGAACCCCCACTGGCAGTAGACAACAGTTTTTTCAGCCGCGCGTCTTATTCGTATTCGAATGCGTTTTCAGCAAAGTTTCGAATACAACCTGCCAACAATGTAAAGATAATATGGCATGAAAGTTACACCTGAATTAAAACAACAAGCGCATACCATATTTACAGTCAGAAACTGCTCAAATTGACCTCCGTTGTCTTCTAGACCAAAACTTGAAATCCCCACTACGGAACTAGCAATTTCTTACTGTTGCATACAAATAGTTGTCCTGAACTTAATTGGTATGACGTTAGGCTGAAGTCATTCGTCATACTTTATGAATAAAAGGCTTCAGATACACATTGAAAACACATCTTATTTACATATCTCGCAATAAATATTTTTGAGATATACTTTGCCTTAAAACGTAAAGTAAACTTACACAAGCAATAACATATACATACTTTTACTTATTTGAAACCACTACAAAAATTTTCGCTTGTCTATTAATGGCCATTAATACATTTTAACCGTCTATGTAGCTCATAATTTAAAACCTTCGGACAAAAATGGCCTCATTCCTGTGCATGCAAAGGTCTCCATTCGTTCTAAAACAACTACATTTATTGGAATAATAAACAACCAACGCGAGTTTACATTTTACTGAAAGCTGTTTTTGAAACTACTTTACGGTTACATGAAATAACAAATTGCTACCTTTTCGTGTGTAGAAATATGCCCTATGGGCGGCGCGATGACGACGATTACTCCCGAGGAGGTTACAAATGTACCTGTGGAAGAGAATGTGGCTACAGTAACGTTCGAACTAGACGAGCCGACACCGATTGTTAAAGTGCAAGTAACACCAGATGAAAGCGTTTCTACCATCCGTGTGACAGTGACAACACCTGGCGGGGACAAATTTACGATTGTAAGTGTTCAATTGATGAGAATTGAAGCCACTTGATAACATGATTACAGAGCAATGATATTAATTTAACTCTTGTAAGTGCTCACTGCAAATGCTCTTGTTTTACGAAAGATGTTGGTTGATATGGGATTGTTTAAAATTTCATTGTTTTATTATGTAGACTTTGAGGGAAACGGAGGGTAACGTATTTGTTGGCGATCTGCCAGAAGGCACTTTGGTCAGCAAGGTGGAGGTTGAACAGACCCTGAAAGAGGATACAGAAGGCCCTATAAAGAGCGGAATTGTTGAGTTCCAGTCTTGTACTCCGAGCGTAACAACAACAACTCCAACTCCAACAACAACACCCAATGGTAAACGTTAATATTGTATCATTTTGGCAATTGACTGACACGAGCAAATACAATTTTAGCATTACATAATCATGTATGTCTCGAAATAGATTTTACTAAAGTATCTCACCAGATGTGGTGAGCAACAAATTTGGTTTGTTGAACTTATTCTTCTAAGGCCATAATTTAAACCTGCCCCAAACCTACTTTAGGCAGTCGTATTTATTATATTTATCATAAGTTTACATTCTTTGCTGTAGCTGGAACATCATTGCGGCCGAATACATTGGTGGGATGTTCTTCATTGTTTGTGACGTGCCCGTCTTATAATTACAGGTTCTTGAAGCTCGTTAAGTGAGATAATGTAGTTGTATAAAAGTAAACTATCTGACTAAACTAGCTTCAAAAATCACATTGTTTGACTTGAAGTTCTATCGAAAATGACTTCCACTTTTGTAGCAATGAGTATTTTTATCTTCATACAATGCAGAAAGATTGAAAACTTTAGGAAAACTTCTTGCATGAATAAAGACTCCTTTAATTTACTGTATATTCTTCGTGAAGAAATACATCACTTTTTGACAACAGTATTATGGCGGCACTCAACAGTTATTTTCGTTTCGGTACAAGGCGTCGTGTGATCGGAAAGCATATTTCTATACATGTCGGCACGGCCGAACAAATAACTTGTGAATGATATTAACAAACGCATAGTTTGGGTTTAGTTGTGTGCCCAATGATAATAAATGTAGTGCAGTCCACAGTTTGGGTTATGAATCGAAAGTTGGTAAACGTTTATCTTTTGAACCCCCACTGGCAGTAGACAACAGTTTTTTCAGCCGCGCGTCTTATTCGTATTCGAATGCGTTTTCAGCAAAGTTTCGAATACAACCTGCCAACAATGTAAAGATAATATGGCATGAAAGTTACACCTGAATTAAAACAACAAGCGCATACCATATTTACAGTCAGAAACTGCTCAAATTGACCTCCGTTGTCTTCTAGACCAAAACTTGAAATCCCCACTACGGAACTAGCAATTTCTTACTGTTGCATACATATAGTTGTCCTGAACTTAATTGGTATGACGTTAGGCTGAAGTCATTCGTCATACTTTATGAATAAAATGCTTCAGATACACATTGAAAACACATCTTATTTACATATCTCGCAATAATTTTTTTTGAGATATACTTTGCTTTAAAACGTAAAGTAAACTTACACAAGCAATAACATATACATACTTTTACTTATTTGAAACCACTACAAAAATTTTCGCTTGTCTATTAATGGCCATTAATACATTTTAACCGTCTATGTAGCTCATAATTTAAAACCTTCGGACAAAAATGGCCTCATTCCTGTGCATGCAAAGGTCTCCATTCGTTCTAAAACAACTACATTTATTGGAATAATAAACAACCAACGCGAGTTTACATTTTACTGAAAGCTGTTTTTGAAACTACTTTACGGTTACATGAAATAACAAATTGCTACCTTTTCGTGTGTAGAAATATGCCCTATGGGCGGCGCGATGACGACGATTACTCCCGAGGAGGTTACAAATGTACCTGTGGAAGAGAATGTGGCTACAGTAACGTTCGAACTAGACGAGCCGACACCGATTGTTAAAGTGCAAGTAACACCAGATGAAAGCGTTTCTACCATCCGTGTGACAGTGACAACACCTGGCGGGGACAAATTTACGATTGTAAGTGTTCAATTGATGAGAATTGAAGCCACTTGATAACATGATTACAGAGCAATGATATTAATTTAACTCTTGTAAGTGCTCACTGCAAATGCTCTTGTTTTACGAAAGATGTTGGTTGATATGGGATTGTTTAAAATTTCATTGTTTTATTATGTAGACTTTGAGGGAAACGGAGGGTAACGTATTTGTTGGCGATCTGCCAGAAGGCACTTTGGTCAGCAAGGTGGAGGTTGAACAGACCCTGAAAGAGGATACAGAAGGCCCTATAAAGAGCGGACTTGTTGAGTTCCAGTCTTGTACTCCGAGCGTAACAACAACAACTCCAACTCCAACAACAACACCCAATGGTAAACGTTAATATTGTATCATTTTGGCAATTGACTGACACGAGCAAATACAATTTTAGCATTACATAATCATGTATGTCTCGAAATAGATTTTACTAAAGTATCTCACCAGATGTGGTGAGCAACAAATTTGGTTTGTTGAACTTATTCTTCTAAGGCCATAATTTAAACCTGCCCCAAACCTACTTTAGGCAGTCGTATTTATTATATTTATCATTAGTTTACATTCTTTGCTGTAGCTGGAACATCATTGCGGCCGAATACATTGGTGGGATGTTCTTCATTGTTTGTGACGTGCCCGTCTTATAATTACAGGTTCTTGAAGCTCGTTAAGTGAGATAATGTAGTTGTATAAAAGTAAACTATCTGACTAAACTAGCTTCAAAAATCACATTGTTTGACTTGAAGTTCTATCGAAAATGACTTCCACTTTTGTAGCAATGAGTATTTTTATCTTCATACAATGCAGAAAGATTGAAAACTTTAGGAAAACTTCTTGCATGAATAAAGACTCCTTTAATTTACTGTATATTCTTCGTGAAGAAATACATCACTTTTTGACAACAGTATTATGGCGGCACTCAACAGTTATTTTCGTTTCGGTACAAGGCGTCGTGTGATCGGAAAGCATATTTCTATACATGTCGGCACGGCCGAACAAATAACTTGTGAATGATATTAACAAACGCATAGTTTGGGTTTAGTTGTGTGCCCAATGATAATAAATGTAGTGCAGTCCACAGTTTGGGTTATGAATCGAAAGTTGGTAAACGTTTATCTTTTGAACCCCCACTGGCAGTAGACAACAGTTTTTTCAGCCGCGCGTCTTATTCGTATTCGAATGCGTTTTCAGCAAAGTTTCGAATACAACCTGCCAACAATGTAAAGATAATATGGCATGAAAGTTACACCTGAATTAAAACAACAAGCGCATACCATATTTACAGTCAGAAACTGCTCAAATTGACCTCCGTTGTCTTCTAGACCAAAACTTGAAATCCCCACTACGGAACTAGCAATTTCTTACTGTTGCATACAAATAGTTGTCCTGAACTTAATTGGTATGACGTTAGGCTGAAGTCATTCGTCATACTTTATGAATAAAATGCTTCAGATACACATTGAAAACACATCTTATTTACATATCTCGCAATATTTTTTTTTGAGATATACTTTGCTTTAAAACGTAAAGTAAACTTACACAAGCAATAATATATACATACTTTTACTTATTTGAAACCACTACAAAAAATTTCGCTTGTCTATTAATGGCCATTAATACATTTTAACCGTCTATGTAGCTCATAATTTAAAACCTTCGGACAAAAATGGCCTCATTCCTGTGCATGCAAAGGTCTCCATTCGTTCTAAAACAACTACATTTATTGGAATAATAAACAACCAACGCGAGTGAAATAACAAATTGCTACCTTTTCGTGTGTAGAAATATGCCCTATGGGCGGCGCGATGACGACGATTACTCCCGAGGAGGTTACAAATGTACCTGTGGAAGAGAATGTGGCTAGAGTAACGTTCCAACTAGACGAGCCGACACCGATTGTTAAAGTGCAAGTAACACCAGATGAAAGCGTTTCTACCATCCGTGTGACAGTGACAACACCTGGCGGGGACAAATTTACGATTGTAAGTGTTCAATTGATGAGAATTGAAGCCACTTGATAACATGATTACAGAGCAATGATATTAATTTAACTCTTGTAAGTGCTCACTGCAAATGCTCTTGTTTTACGAAAGATGTTGGTTGATATGGGATTGTTTAAAATTTCATTGTTTTATTATGTAGACTTTGAGGGAAACGGAGGGTAACGTATTTGTTGGCGATCTGCCAGAAGGCACTTTGGTCAGCAAGGTGGAGGTTGAACAGACCCTGAAAGAGGATACAGAAGGCCCTATAAAGAGCGGAATTGTTGAGTTCCAGTCTTGTACTCCGAGCGTAACAACAACAACTCCAACTCCAACAACAACACCCAATGGTAAACGTTAATATTGTATCATTTTGGCAATTGACTGACACGAGCAAATACAATTTTAGCATTACATAATCATGTATGTCTCGAAATAGATTTTACTAAAGTATCTCACCAGATGTGGTGAGCAACAAATTTGGTTTGTTGAACTTATTCTTCTAAGGCCATAATTTAAACCTGCCCCAAACCTACTTTAGGCAGTCGTATTTATTATATTTATCATAAGTTTACATTCTTTGCTGTAGCTGGAACATCATTGCTGCCGAATACATTGGTGGGATGTTCTTCATTGTTTGTGACGTGCCCGTCTTATAATTACAGGTTCTTGAAGCTCGTTAAGTGAGATAATGTAGTTGTATAAAAGTAAACTATCTGACTAAACTAGCTTCAAAAATCACATTGTTTGACTTGAAATTCTATCGAAAATGACTTCCACTTTTGTAGCAATGAGTATTTTTATCTTCATACAATGCAGAAAGATTAAAAACTTTAGGAAAACTTCTTGCATGAATAAAGACTCCTTTAATTTACTGTATATTCTTCGTGAAGAAATACATCACTTTTTGACAACAGTGTTATGGCGGCACTCAACAGTTATTTTCGTTTCGGTACAAGGCGTCGTGTGATCGGAAAGCATATTTCTATACATGTCGGCACGGCCGAACAAATAACTTGTGAATGATATTAACAAACGCATAGTTTGGGTTCAGTTGTGTGCCCAATGATAATAAATGTAGTGCAGTCCACAGTTTGGGTTATGAATCGAAAGTTGGTAAACGTTTATCTTTTGAACCCCCACTGGCAGTAGACAACAGTTTTTTCAGCCGCGCGTCTTATTCGTATTCGAATGCGTTTTCAGCAAAGTTTCGAATACAACCTGCCAACAATATAAAGATAATATGGCATGAAAGTTACACCTGAATTAAAACAACAAGCGCATACCATATTTACAGTCAGAAACTGCTCAAATTGACCTCCGTTGTCTTCTAGACCAAAACTTGAAATCCCCACTACGGAACTAGCAATTTCTTACTGTTGCATACATATAGTTGTCCTGAACTTAATTGGTATGACGTTAGGCTGAAGTCATTCGTCATACTTTATGAATAAAATGCTTCAGATACACATTGAAAACACATCTTATTTACATATCTCGCAATAAATATTTTTGAGATATACTTTGCCTTAAAACGTAAAGTAAACTTACACAAGCATTAACATATACATACTTTTACTTATTTGAAACCACTACAAAAATTTTCGCTTGTCTATTAATGGCCATTAATACATTTTAACCGTCTATGTAGCTCATAATTTAAAACCTTCGGACAAAAATGGCCTCATTCCTGTGCATGCAAAGGTCTCCATTCGTTCTAAAACAACTACATTTATTGGAATTATAAACAACCAACGCGAGTTTACATTTTACTGAAAGCTGTTTTTGAAACTACTTTACGGTTACATGAAATAACAAATTGCTACCTTTTCGTGTGTAGAAATATGCCCTATGGGCGGCGCGATGACGACGATTACTCCCGAGGAGGTTACAAATGTACCTGTGGAAGAGAATGTGGCTACAGTAACGTTCGAACTAGACGAGCCGACACCGATTGTTAAAGTGCAAGTAACACCAGATGAAAGCGTTTCTACCATCCGTGTGACAGTGACAACACCTGGCGGGGACAAATTTACGATTGTAAGTGTTCAATTGATGAGAATTGAAGCCACTTGATAACATGATTACAGAGCAATGATATTAATTTAACTCTTGTAAGTGCTCACTGCAAATGCTCTTGTTTTACGAAAGATGTTGGTTGATATGGGATTGTTTAAAATTTCATTGTTTTATTATGTAGACTTTGAGGGAAACGGAGGGTAACGTATTTGTTGGCGATCTGCCAGAAGGCACTTTGGTCAGCAAGGTGGAGGTTGAACAGACCCTGAAAGAGGATACAGAAGGCCCTATAAAGAGCGGAATTGTTGAGTTCCAGTCTTGTACTCCGAGCGTAACAACAACAACTCCAACTCCAACAACAACACCCAATGGTAAACGTTAATATTGTATCATTTTGGCAATTGACTGACACGAGCAAATACAATTTTAGCATTACATAATCATGTATGTCTCGAAATAGATTTTACTAAAGTATCTCACCAGATGTGGTGAGCAACAAATTTGGTTTGTTGAACTTATTCTTCTAAGGCCATAGTTTAAACCTGCCCCAAACCTACTTTAGGCAGTCGTATTTATTATATTTATCATAAGTTTACATTCTTTGCTGTAGCTGGAACATCATTGCGGCCGAATACATTGGTGGGATGTTCTTCATTGTTTGTGACGTGCCCGTCTTATAATTACAGGTTCTTGAAGCTCGTTAAGTGAGATAATGTAGTTGTATAAAAGTAAACTATCTGACTAAACTAGCTTCAAAAATCACATTGTTTGACTTGAAGTTCTATCGAAAATGACTTCCACTTTTGTAGCAATGAGTATTTTTATCTTCATACAATGCAGAAAGATTGAAAACTTTAGGAAAACTTCTTGCATGAATAAAGACTCCTTTAATTTACTGTATATTCTTCGTGAAGAAATACATCACTTTTGACAACAGTATTATGGCGGCACTCAACAGTTATTTTCGTTTCGGTACAAGGCGTCGTGTGATCGGAAAGCATATTTCTATACATGTCGGCACGGCCGAACAAATAACTTGTGAATGATATTAACAAACGCATAGTTTGGGTTTAGTTGTGTGCCCAATGATAATAAATGTAGTGCAGTCCACAGTTTGGGTTATGAATCGAAAGTCGGTAAACGTTTATCTTTTGAACCCCCACTGGCAGTAGACAACAGTTTTTTCAGCCGCGCGTCTTATTCGTATTCGAATGCGTTTTCAGCAAAGTTTCGAATACAACCTGCCAACAATGTAAAGATAATATGGCATGAAAGTTACACCTGAATTAAAACAACAAGCGCATACCATATTTACAGTCAGAAACTGCTCAAATTGACCTCCGTTGTCTTCTAGACCAAAACTTGAAATCCCCACTACGGAACTAGCAATTTCTTACTGTTGCATACAAATAGTTGTCCTGAACTTAATTGGTATGACGTTAGGCTGAAGTCATTCGTCATACTTTATGAATAAAATGCTTCAGATACACATTGAAAACACATCTTATTTACATATCTCGCAATATTTTTTTTGAGATATACTTTGCTTTAAAACGTAAAGTAAACTTACACAAGCAATAACATATACATACTTTTACTTATTTGAAACCACTACAAAAAATTTCGCTTGTCTATTAATGGCCATTAATACATTTTAACCGTCTATGTAGCTCATAATTTAAAACCTTCGGACAAAAATGGCCTCATTCCTGTGCATGCAAAGGTCTCCATTCGTTCTAAAACAACTACATTTATTGGAATAATAAACAACCAACGCGAGTTTACATTTTACTGAAAGCTGTTTTTGAAACTACTTTACGGTTACATGAAATAACAAATTGCTACCTTTTCGTGTGTAGAAATATGCCCTATGGGCGGCGCGATGACGACGATTACTCCCGAGGAGGTTACAAATGTACCTGTGGAAGAGAATGTGGCTACAGTAACGTTCGAACTAGACGAGCCGACACCGATTGTTAAAGTGCAAGTAACACCAGATGAAAGCGTTTCTACCATCCGTGTGACAGTGACAACACCTGGCGGGGACAAATTTACGATTGTAAGTGTTCAATTGATGAGAATTGAAGCCACTTGATAACATGATTACAGAGCAATGATATTAATTTAACTCTTGTAAGTGCTCACTGCAAATGCTCTTGTTTTACGAAAGATGTTGGTTGATATGGGATTGTTTAAAATTTCATTGTTTTATTATGTAGACTTTGAGGGAAACGGAGGGTAACGTATTTGTTGGCGATCTGCCAGAAGGCACTTTGGTCAGCAAGGTGGAGGTTGAACAGACCCTGAAAGAGGATACAGAAGGCCCTATAAAGAGCGGACTTGTTGAGTTCCAGTCTTGTACTCCGAGCGTAACAACAACAACTCCAACTCCAACAACAACACCCAATGGTAAACGTTAATATTGTATCATTTTGGCAATTGACTGACACGAGCAAATACAATTTTAGCATTACATAATCATGTATGTCTCGAAATAGATTTTACTAAAGTATCTCACCAGATGTGGTGAGCAACAAATTTGGTTTGTTGAACTTATTCTTCTAAGGCCATAGTTTAAACCTGCCCCAAACCTACTTTAGGCAGTCGTATTTATTATATTTATCATAAGTTTACATTCTTTGCTGTAGCTGGAACATCATTGCTGCCGAATACATTGGTGGGATGTTCTTCATTGTTTGTGACGTGCCCGTCTTATAATTACAGGTTCTTGAAGCTCGTTAAGTGAGATAATGTAGTTGTATAAAAGTAAACTATCTGACTAAACTAGCTTCAAAAATCACATTGTTTGACTTGAAATTCTATCGAAAATGACTTCCACTTTTGTAGCAATGAGTATTTTTATCTTCATACAATGCAGAAAGATAAAAACTTTAGGAAAACTTCTTGCATGAATAAAGACTCCTTTAATTTACTGTATATTCTTCGTGAAGAAATACATCACTTTTTGACAACAGTGTTATGGCGGCACTCAACAGTTATTTTCGTTTCGGTACAAGGCGTCGTGTGATCGGAAAGCATATTTCTATACATGTCGGCACGGCCGAACAAATAACTTGTGAATGATATTAACAAACGCATAGTTTGGGTTCAGTTGTGTGCCCAATGATAATAAATGTAGTGCAGTCCACAGTTTGGGTTATGAATCGAAAGTTGGTAAACGTTTATCTTTTGAACCCCCACTGGCAGTAGACAACAGTTTTTTCAGCCGCGCGTCTTATTCGTATTCGAATGCGTTTTCAGCAAAGTTTCGAATACAACCTGCCAACAATGTAAAGATAATATGGCATGAAAGTTACACCTGAATTAAAACAACAAGCGCATACCATATTTACAGTCAGAAACTGCTCAAATTGACCTCCGTTGTCTTCTAGACCAAAACTTGAAATCCCCACTACGGAACTAGCAATTTCTTACTGTTGCATACAAATAGTTGTCCTGAACTTAATTGGTATGACGTTAGGCTGAAGTCATTCGTCATACTTTATGAATAAAATGCTTCAGATACACATTGAAAACACATCTTATTTACATATCTCGCAATAAATATTTTTGAGATATACTTTGCCTTAAAACGTAAAGTAAACTTACACAAGCATTAACATATACATACTTTTACTTATTTGAAACCACTACAAAAATTTTCGCTTGTCTATTAATGGCCATTAATACATTTTAACCGTCTATGTAGCTCATAATTTAAAACCTTCGGACAAAAATGGCCTCATTCCTGTGCATGCAAAGGTCTCCATTCGTTCTAAAACAACTACATTTATTGGAATTATAAACAACCAACGCGAGTTTACATTTTACTGAAAGCTGTTTTTGAAACTACTTTACGGTTACATGAAATAACAAATTGCTACCTTTTCGTGTGTAGAAATATGCCCTATGGGCGGCGCGATGACGACGATTACTCCCGAGGAGGTTACAAATGTACCTGTGGAAGAGAATGTGGCTACAGTAACGTTCGAACTAGACGAGCCGACACCGATTGTTAAAGTGCAAGTAACACCAGATGAAAGCGTTTCTACCATCCGTGTGACAGTGACAACACCTGGCGGGGACAAATTTACGATTGTAAGTGTTCAATTGATGAGAATTGAAGCCACTTGATAACATGATTACAGAGCAATGATATTAATTTAACTCTTGTAAGTGCTCACTGCAAATGCTCTTGTTTTACGAAAGATGTTGGTTGATATGGGATTGTTTAAAATTTCATTGTTTTATTATGTAGACTTTGAGGGAAACGGAGGGTAACGTATTTGTTGGCGATCTGCCAGAAGGCACTTTGGTCAGCGAGGTGGAGGTTGAACAGACCCTGAAAGAGGATACAGAAGGCCCTATAAAGAGCGGAATTGTTGAGTTCCAGTCTTGTACTCCGAGCGTAACAACAACAACTCCAACTCCAACAACAACACCCAATGGTAAACGTTAATATTGTATCATTTTGGCAATTGACTGACACGAGCAAATACAATTTTAGCATTACATAATCATGTATGTCTCGAAATAGATTTTACTAAAGTATCTCACCAGATGTGGTGAGCAACAAATTTGGTTTGTTGAACTTATTCTTCTAAGGCCATAGTTTAAACCTGCCCCAAACCTACTTTAGGCAGTCGTATTTATTATATTTATCATAAGTTTACATTCTTTGCTGTAGCTGGAACATCATTGCGGCCGAATACATTGGTGGGATGTTCTTCATTGTTTGTGACGTGCCCGTCTTATAATTACAGGTTCTTGAAGCTCGTTAAGTGAGATAATGTAATTGTATAAAAGTAAACTATCTGACTAAACTAGCTTCAAAAATCACATTGTTTGACTTGAAGTTCTATCGAAAATGACTTCCACTTTTGTAGCAATGAGTATTTTTATCTTCATACAATGCAGAAAGATTGAAAACTTTAGGAAAACTTCTTGCATGAATAAAGACTCCTTTAATTTACTGTATATTCTTCGTGAAGAAATACATCACTTTTTGACAACAGTGTTATGGCGGCACTCAACAGTTATTTTCGTTTCGGTACAAGGCGTCGTGTGATCGGAAAGCATATTTCTATACATGTCGGCACTGCCGAACAAATAACTTGTGAATGATATTAACAAACGCATAGTTTGGGTTCAGTTGTGTGCCCAATGATAATAAATGTAGTGCAGTCCACAGTTTGGGTTATGAATCGAAAGTTGGTAAACGTTTATCTTTTGAACCCCCACTGGCAGTAGACAACAGTTTTTTTCAGCCGCGCGTCTTATTCGAATTCGTATCTATATTTACGGTCAGAAACTTCTTAAATTGACCTCCGTTGTCTTCTAGACTAAAACTTGCAATCCCCAATACAAAACTAACAATTTCTTACTGTTGCCTGCTGATCGTTGAACTGAACGAAATTGGTATGACGTAATACTGATGGCATTATTTTACTTTTGTCTAAATGCCGGAAGTGAGCCGTGACTGCCCCTTTAAACTGTGTATACTTTCCTCTTTTGTTGTCAATACTTCTTTAAACTAGAAAATCATCATATAATATCTTTAAACAAAAAGAAGAAAACCAATGAGCTATGCTCTTTTTGAACTGTATGAAACCAAGTTCTGACTTGATGATAACTATAGTTGATTTGGTTCAATATTGTTGATGTATGTCAAAACATTTTTTTATCCCTTACGAAGCTCTTCAAACCCAATTCCTTAATTTGAGTATTTTTACTCAATATTTACAAATATGCTTTATTTGGCCAATATAGTTCCAGATAGATTTATTATAAGTAACTATCATGTGTTTCCGAAACGGAAAGAAAAATCCAGATGGTTACGCTCGTAAGCCGTTTACCAGGCTTGCCGTGTTATCGGCCACGTAGCGTGCCCGAGGGTCGAGTATTCCTTCCGGACCGGAAAAACATGATTGATATTTTTATTCATATCTAAAATTATCAATTTTTAGCAAAATTGACGTAGAAAACGCATATTTAGTTCAAATCACCCAAAAGCTTGTGCGACGTTGTTTTTACTGACGTCATAAAGCGCAGTAAATTTAAATCACTATTGAGGTCAAATAGTTCCTCTAAAAATCACGTCTTTATGGTTATCTATTTCCAATTTTGATGTAAAGTCTTGCCTCTGTCTAATGTATGAAACCAAGTTCTGACTTGATGATAAATATAGTTGATTTGGTTAAATATTGTTGATGTATGTCAAAACATTTTTTTATCCCTTACGAAGCTCTTAAAACCCAATTCCTTAATTTGAGTATTTTTACTTAATATTTACAAATATGCTTTATTTGGCCAATATAGTTCCAGATAGATTTATTATAAGTAAATATCATGCGTGTGCGACGTTGTTTTTACTGACGTCATAAAGCGCAGTAAATTTAAATCACTATTGATGTCAAAGTTCCTCTAAAAATCACGTTTTTATGGTTATCTATTTCCAATTTTGATGTAAAGTCTTGCCTCTGTCTATTGATCTTAATCTACTTGCCTTGATCCCTCTTATCAGATCTCCGATCTGAGTTTCCTGCTGTTTAGTTTTGGAAGTTTTATTATAGAAATGGACCCTAAATGGCACTGAGCCAATACACGAATACACAGGAAAATGGCACCTACTGTGACACCAGTGTTATTAGCAGGAGATGCACAGCAGGAGATTATCATGCCCAACATTCCTTAAACTGGGCCTTTAAGACTATTAATTCCAATGTATAAGAAATCAGCACACAATTCTAAACAACTCGCGCATACACTATATTTAACATGCAATAGTCAAGTATCCTCATTACCAGTTTATATAAACAAGTAACTATACACTATTGCAACAAAACCAAGCACTTTTAATGGTTTTTTTTTTAAATGTAATTCATAATAAATACACAAAGTCAAGCTAATTCTGTTTTAGAACGTTAAGTATATAAAGGGACATACTTTAAGCATGGGACCCTATGTAGACCATATAAATTGCCAAAGTTAGAGTCTTTTGACGATTTTTGGTTTGGCAGACTCGCGTAAGCGGGAACATATGAATGTCCAAAGGTGGTTCAACTAGTGCCCTTATAGCGCTTTCTTGTTGCTTATTGGCAGGGGAAACGATACCCATGTCAGAATCGACAATGAAATGAAAGCGAAGTTTTATTAAAAAAAAATACGTGATTATTACATTTATTGTTTTCAGCAGTCAATTGAAAGAATCATTCTGTATACCCTTTTTAGTACCATTTTGGTATCTAGTTTAGCTTTTCGTCGGGTTTCTGCCCAAATTAGTTACAGACTGTCTTAACTTCCAAACGTACCTACCAAGCAGATAAAAACACCACCGAAAGTGTCAAAGAAGAAGAAATATTATTATTATTTTTATTATATAAATGCAATAACCACTCCATCAAATGTTGCTTAGAACCCCTTTCCCATAATACAAACATGTAAAAACAATTACTTAAAAATATTACACACCACTGAGAGCCATATGGTATTATAAGGACCGGCCAGTCATCCCCCGAAGGTGTATATGGACCGAGGCGTTCCTTATAATGTCATATGGCCCGAAGTGGTGTGTTATATTTCTTATATTATACCAAACACTTTTTTACCATTTAGTAATTTTAAAGCGCCTTTGGTATGTTTTATTGAACAAATTTAATAATGTTTACCTGCGAAAAAAATATCGTTGTAAAAACTGCAAGTAACACTTACCAGTTTTATGACGTCAGCGGTCCATATTATATGACGTCACTGGCCAAAAACATGATATGGACCACTGACGTCATAAAAACTGGATTTTTATTAAAATACATTGCTATACCGACCGATCGACTTTATATACACAAAGAAGGTTCACATTTTTGTATGGTATAAATAGAGACTATCTTATCAAGCCACGTTTCATAATATCTCTTTTATTAGTTAATATATTCAAAAAGTTATCATATATATATATTTCGAAGCTAAGAAATTGGCTGGTAACTTTCTGCAGTCATCAACTCTGTAAAAATTGTCCAACATAATACACTTGATTTTTACCTGAAATTCTAGATGTAATACTATTTTGTCGCAAGCCCGTTGATAAAATTGCAGCACTGGGAAATGAAAAACAGACAGAAAAACGATGAAATTTCGTTTCAGAAATCTGCCAAAGGTTTGATGAGATGGAAGAAACTTTAACTGGATCTGGTGAAGAAGGTGCTCCAACCTTAGTGTTGTCCTCATCAACACCGGGGATAGACATAAATGATCTTCAGTCACTATTAACCGCTGGTAGTGTTACGACTAATACCGCTGTTACAAGCCTTGATGTTAGCATCAAGCTAAGCAACGCTACTCGCTTGTCGAAGATAACCTTAACAGCTGAAAATGTTAAGACAGAAGACTTTACTATTTCATCTGTGCCTCCACAACCATTAAAAACGAAAAAGGTAATCAGGAGTTTTAATATAGCTATATCACCTGTTAACATAACTAGTAAAATAACATTTTTTGTAATTGAAACCTGGTCGATTTTGCGACAAATCGCTAAAATAATCGTTCTCTAGGTTAATCTTCATTATGCAGATAACAGGTTTTGGTTTGATTAAAATAAAACAAAAAATACAGGGCCTAGTAGCCCAACCATTAAAGCTGCACTCTCACATATAGACAGTTACGTTATTAAAATATGTCTCACAATCAGCTTATTTTGGCACCAATGCATACATTTCAGTCATGTAAGACACCTCACAATAGAACAAATCAAATTTAATTGGAAAACTGATAAAAAAAAAGCATAAACACCATATTTGGAACGCATATATGAAAAACGGCGATCTGATCTTTTGTCAGCAGTCTTATATCACTTTCTACAAATTTACCCTAAAGATGGCTAATTCCAAGAAAATCATTAAAAAAAGTTGTCAGAACGGTCGATTTGTGAGGGTGCAGCTTTAACGACGACTTGGTTTAAAGACACAAGGTCAAACAGTTCACGTGAAGTCAGGTCAAATCGAGACATCTCAGTCTAGTCCAGTCAGTCAGGTCAAGACGAATCAAGAAAAGTCAAGACATGTCAGTCAATTTAGTCTATTTAATCAATTCAGTCAAGTCAAGACAAGCCAAGACATGTCAGTCAAGTCAAGACAAGGCTAGTCAAGACAAGGTTAGTCAAGACAAGATTAGTCAAGACAAGGTTAGCCAAAACAATCAAACCAAGGCAAGTCAAGACATTTCAGTCAAGTCAAGACAAGTCAAAACAAGTCAAGACATGTCATTCAAATCAGTCAAGGCAAGAGAAGCCAAGTCAATCATGTCGAGTCAGTCAAGAAAAAAAAGTCAAGTCATGTTGGTCAAGTCAGTCAGTTCATGACAAGTCAAGACATGTCCGTCAAGTTAAGACATGTCAATACAAGTCAAAACATGCCAATCAAGTCCATTCATTTAAGCCCAGTCAGTCGGGTCAGGACAAGCGAAGTCAGGTCAAAACAAGTAAGACAAGTCAAGTAAAGTCAAGACAAGTCTAGACAAGTCTAGACAGGTCAAGACATGTAAGTCAAGTCAAGAGATGTGAAGACAAGTCAAGACATACCAGTCAAATCCATTGATTCAAATCCAGTCAGTCAGGTCAGGACAAGTCTAGTCAGGTCAAAACAAGTAAGACAAGTCAAGACAAGTCAGTTAGTTAAAGACAAATCAAGTCAGTCTAGTCAAGACAAGTTAAGTCCAGACAAAGTTAGTCAATACAGTCAAGTCCAGTCAGTCAAAACAGTCAAGTCAAGACAATTCAAGTCCAGTCAAGTCAAGACATATCAGTCAAGTCCAGTCACTCTATTCAAGTAAAGTCAAGACATGTCAGTCAAGGCAAGACAAGTCAGTCAAGTCAAGACAAGTCAAGTCATTCAAGTCCAGACATGTCAAGACATGTCAAGAAAAGTCCATACATGTCCAGACAATTCAGTCAAGTCAATTCAGTCAGGACAGGTCCAGTCTGTCAAGCCCAGTCAGTTAAGTCAGTCAAGTCAGAATAGATCAAGACATGCAAGTGAAGCCAGTCAAGTCAAGTCAGTCAAGTTCAAGTTAAAAGTCAAGTCAAATGAAGTCTGTCAAGGTAAGTAAAGTGAAATCAAAGTTGTTTTAGCATATTTTGTTAGAACATTGCCAATACAAAAAGAACATTTTATATGACATTTTATCACAATATAGATTAAGTGAAATACAAATATGAAATATAACTGAAATGGTTCAGAACTGCGTGACCAGGCTGCTAAAGGTTAAAAAAAATCATGTGATGAATTCATTTCTAAATTATTTTTATCTTAATATATTGATTGCTATATTTTTGCGAAAATGTATATGTTATGATATTCTTAATGAATATTCATTAATTGTTTCTTATTTTTATATAAGGTTGTGATATTAAAGTGTTAATCGATAGTGATAATCTATGAAACATATTTAAGGATTATTACACACTACAGCCCCCATGGGGACTCAGGCATTCGCCAATCAGCTGTAAGGGCTGACTGGCCGGTTTTTATAATGTCTTATGGTCCGACGTGTTTTTTTTTAATTATACCTTATACAAATGTGCCCTATATGTACATATTCAACAGTTTAATAACGTCAACAGTCCATGTTATATTTTTGCCAAAAATATGAAATGGACCGCTGATGTCATAAAACTGGATTTTATGAAAATAAACTCATATACGGACCAACCGGCATTATATAATCAAGAAAGGCAACCATCTATATAAAGAATTATATAATCATAAATGATTACTCGAAAAAACCGTGACATTTTTTCAGGACACTTCCGGAAATCAAGTTACTGTTAACATTTATCCCCTGGCGAATATCGCAAAAGAAATTGAAGAAATAACGATAGTGTTTGAGTCAAAAGGTACAGCAAACGTTATAACTCTCAGAGATCTAGTTGTAAAAGGATGCCTGAAACCTTCTGAAATAACAACATCAACAGCAACAACAACGCCTTCTTCAGCTCATGGTAAGAAAACAACAACATTGAACTTTGAGGTAAAGTTTACAATATTTATAATTCACTATGTTTCGTTGTTACCTGGTTATTAGAATGATGGTGTTGTTCGGCAGGCTGGTGGGAGTCCGTTCGGGCATATGGCCGTCAAACTGATGGTTTCCGCACTATATTAAAATCTTAAGTACATTGATGATAAGCGGAGACGTACTATGGGATTGTAAATGGGTTATTCGGTGTCAACGTCACTGCTGTTATTAAAAATAGCAAAACAAATGATTTCCGCTTTATAACTGTAGTAAGGGGTTTTATTTTGTGATGAAAGTTGGTACGTAGAAGGCTCAGTGTGTCAAGGTCAAGGCCACCATTACTAAATATAGGAAAAAAAAAATGATTTCTATTTGTTACAGCTTATTATCAATGTTTCTTTCGTTGCATGGCGGGTTTTTAACTTTCAACGGTATGGAACTAATAGAAATTAGGAACGATATTAACGACAAGATGAGTTATTGCGATACGGAACAGAAGCGATAGTTATCGATACATATCGGGGAAATATCAGTATTTTTCTTTGTTTTATTTTTAGATAGTGTTAATGCATTTAAACAATTCCTCACAATTAGATGCATCGATCGGTTCTAAAATATGGATTAATCATCATTTTCACTAGTTTATATAATTGATAATGTTTGATAGCACTTGTTTTATTGTTGTTTTTGTTGAGATTGCAAAAATATAGAAATGTGAAATTAAGCAAAGACAAATGACTATCATTTTTTTCCACAGAACCCCAACCACTCTCTAATGGAAATGTACAACACTTTAAATCCAATCTGTCTTTTTGTAATTTGAATGTTTTTAAAATGTTCAGAGGTACAATTATGAGCGAACAATGTGAAAAAAAGTATTCACAATTTTATATGCATTAATCACCGTCTCCACGCACGTTAAAGAACCAAGGGGGTCTTTAGGGTATCGCACCCGGTTCTCTTGTATCTCACTCTGTTTCTTCAAGTCTTCCAATGTCTGGATTTGACTGCGAATTGCTGTCACTACCATTTCATGTCGCTTATTGCATTTAAATTACAATTTAAGCCGTTATGGCGCAGCGGCGCGATCAAGTCATAATTCAGCCAATGGGCGCGGGCAGACCTTGAAATTCAAATACACAAAAACAAACATATGCATCAATCAAGAACACATTTAAGAAAGAACATTGAATTTTAGTTTTCTAATTTTGTGAAAGTCAATGTTCATTTTACTTATATAATTATTATACCCGACTTACAGTAATGTTAAATTTTAAGTGTGATAAATAAAATATATCATTTTCAAATATATTATTCTGTTACCATTTGAGAGAAACAATGAGTTGTAAAGGGATTTGTACATTATATACCGATACAAACACGCTGTTTTAACCGTAAATTAACATTCGGTAATTTCTCGTCCGATCTTTGTTGAAAAAATACATACTGCCATAACTTTTACTAAAATGAATTTTGGTCTTTAACTTTTCATATTGGTAATAAGTTAGTAAAATACATTTTAAATTGACACCAATATCATGTGGGTTCACCAGCCATGAAATTTTCACATGCCGGCAAATGACACGATAACACGAGTATCTTAATTGTACATCGGAATTCTTAAAAGCTTATAACATTGAAATATGTATTTAAAGACCGAACATATCTAAACATCGGTTTTTATAAAAAAAATCCTTTTCGCGTACACTGACGTAAAATTGTAAAATGGGTCATTTGAAGTCTCTTACGTGTTTTAGATTCAAACATGGCGTGCGTACTTACGGCAAGGTGTCATACTGAAACTTACCATTCTTAAACATGATAGTTACTCATCCAATCTATATAAAACATAGTTACAATGTTTAAGCGCATATTATTGGACATTACAGGTAGCCTGATCGCTGAAATAACTACAATATATATACCCTTGAATTATCCAAACTTAACCAAGATGACTTTGTTCACACTCTTTGATCGATATTTAACCTACTTGATTAAACATGTATAGGTCCTATGTACATTTAATAGCCATCAAGATCACAGTAAAACTCTTTGAGCAAACCTTAGCGAAATCAATATCAAAAAGGACCCTTCCAGGTTGACGTATATTCCTAAGCAATTTTCGCATATCATTGTTGTTATTTTGTAACAGAACGTTTTAAGTAAAAATCCGTCAATAAGTATTGCATTTTAAAAATCGAATATATGTTTTTGTGGTAAATGGTAACATACCGTAACCGCTTTATCTTATTAATAAATGTAGTATATTCCAATGATAATTCCAGTTTGTGACGATGATGAAATGGACCAATCTGTGCAACCAAACGACATGGACATTGAGATTAACGGTGAAGCCAAATCGTCGATTGAGGTGGAGAACCTTGTAAACGAAAGCGGTGCAACATCATTGTCAGTAACTCCTGTCGACGACAAAGTTGTAATTAAAGTTTCAAGGAAATCTCAAGCAGATATTGACGAAGTAACGGTTGTCACTGATGGCGAAGCAACACTTGCTACTATAGAGTATGCGGACGAAAGTTCAGACATCGTTGTAAGTTATTGTGGTTTTGTATACATACGTCAATCTACCGTCCCTTTGTCATGCAGTGAATACTGCCAACTCATGTATCACGTGATGATGATCCAAATCATGTGACCCTATTCAAAAGGTATTAATCGTTCATTTGAATATTTCCCACCTAATACATACATACTTTTTAAAAGTATTTTCCCTAAAGTTTTACATACCTGAAGTTGACCTATTTTCACACATGTTGGCAAAGATTTTTGCTTGTTAAGGGAGATGACTGCGTGGAGTTCGTCCATACATAGGCTAAAGAGCATACGTTTTTTTGTAAAGTTTAAAACTCCAAACGGAATTGAAGGACATTCGGTAGATGACGTTGATTTGCAAAGCTATAAACGGATTTAGATTTTATTTGAACATAGAATATTAGCCTTTCCTTAACGACAATAATAATTTAAGGAGTACAATGATTCGATTCCAACACTTGTAGTTAATAAAACAAAAACAATTAGCAAGAGCGCATATCACATGTGTGTCCATGAAACTTTCAGAGTATCAAATATTAAAATGTAAACACGATCAAGTTAAGAACGTTGTCAACTTAACAATGTTCTGACCAATGGAACCTATGGTCTGATTTAATTTCTTATTAAGCTATAAACGAATTATTTTAAAAACCTTTAAAATTAGCAAACTTGGATAATAATTTGTGATTGTATGTTCTACAAATTATGAATATTCTAATAAATGTAAGTTGATAATGAGTAATGACAATTAAAATTTACGATCAACAGACACCTGTTAAGATAGAAGGCGGATTTTCAATACGTCCTCCTGGTGACAAAGCCGTAAAAGCAGTGAAAATAGATTTGGTCCCAAGAACGGGAAGCCCTTCAGTGGAAATATCTGGCATTGTACCAAAGGCTTGTGAGAAGATAACAACGACAACATCTATTCCGACAACCCCGTCTGCGTCTGGTAGGTTGTTAAATATATACTGTGTTGACAAATTAAGTATAATATCTATATTCTGGTTAATGCGATACTGAAAACTTGATTTTTTTTAAGAAAGCGTACCCTTTAACACTTAAGTGTACCCTTCGAGATCAACATATTATTTCAAATGTAACTGTAACTTTAAAAAAATAAAATTAACCCAACCGCCAAATTATCATAAGTACCCTGACGTCAGCAGGCCTTTTAATATGTTTGGCGAGGTCTGGACGGTCGTACAATATGATATGGACCGGTGATGTCGTAAAACAAGGAAGGCAAACAGCTATGTAAGGTTTAATATAAACATATATGATAACACTAAGAGACCATGAATGGGACAATTTTCTTTTTAAGTTTTTAACTCCCCCAAATACGCATTTAATGCAATCACAAAATGCAACAAAAAACACGAATATCCTTTTAGTATAATCTAAATTTAGCGCACACAACATCATAACAAAATTTGCAGTTCACGTGACTCTCTGAATCCCTAATACTATGTTGCTTTATAAACTAATGATTTGCATATTTTACCTAACACGTTTTCAGTTTAAATAAATTTCCCGGTTATACATCTTAAACATTAATTGTATCATTATATTCTTCATGTTATCGAAATTGCAGACAAACAATCGATATAGTATAAAACAAGTATGTTGGGTTAGTGGAGTGCGAACCCACGCCGGTAAAATCAAGAATAAGAAATAACCTTAGTTAATCAGCAACTGCTCAACTAGACCATCTGGACTTTCTTAAAAGCAATATAATTATATTTTGACATCTCAACCATACATTGATAACATCACATGAGATTGTCAATCAACCAATTACGCAACAATAAAGCTGTAAATGATAATTACTTATCTAACCTTTACCAAATAAGTTACAAGGTTTTTAGGGCTTATTATTTCGATAAATATAAGTATTCTGATCGCTAAAATAACTACACTGTATAAGCCCTTAAATTATCCATATTGGACTTTGGATATTGGACAAATTGGCTTTGACGACTCTCTTAGTTCAATGTTTAACCAACTTTATTAAACACGTATAGGTACACTATCCCATCTACACATACTAGCCATCAAGATCACAGTAAAACTCTTTTAGCAAATGTTAGCGAATTCAAGTTTATAAAGGACTCTGCGAGGTTGATGTACATGTCTCAGCAATTCGCGCACAAATTTGTTATTTTGTTGTAACAGAAACGTTCTATTTAACTTTAGTGCAGAAAAAAAGACAATAAGTATTGAATTGTAAAAATCAAATATATTTCTTTGTGGCAAATGGTAACATATTGTAAAAGATTAGGCTTATTGATAGAGTGTATAATTTCCCAATACAAATTCCAGTATGTGACGATAATGAAATGGACCAGCCTCTGCCATCAGAAGACATGGAGATTGAGATTAACAGTAATGCCAAATCGCCGGAGGAGGTGTATGACCTTGTAAACAAAAACGGTGCACCACTGTCAGAAACACCTGTTGACGGCAAAGTTGCAATTAATGTTTCGCCAAAGTTTATGAAAGATATTGATGACGTAACAGTTCTCACTAATGGCGAAGCAACATCTGCTACTATAGAGTATGCGGACGGTACATCAGACATCGTTGTGAGTTATTGTGGTTTTGTATATACGTCAATCTTCCCTCAGCGGTCACATTCCTTTGTCGTGCATTGAATACTGTCAACTCATGTATCACGTGATGATGATCCAAATCATGTGACCTTATTCAAAATGTTATTTATCGTTCATTTGAAACAAAATTGATAATAATAGATATAATAAGCTGTTTATCTAGTCATTTAGATACATTATGGAAACTCAGCTGATTAGTAGTCACAACAGTGATTGTACGGTTACGACTTAAACAAGATTTAAGCTAGTTATAAGCAGTAACACTTAAAATTTACGTTCAACAGACACCTGTTAAGATAGAAGACGGATATTCAATACGTCCTCCTGGTGACAAAGCCGTAAAAGCAGTGAAAATAGATTTGGTCCCAAGAACGGATACCACTTCAGTGGAAATATCTGGCATTGTACCAAAGGCTTGTGAGAAGATAACAACGACAACATCTATTCCGACAACACCGTCTGGTAGGTGGTAAAACATATACTGTGTTTATAAATTAAGTAAAATATCTACCTTCTTGTTAAAACGATACTGAGAACTTGATATTGTTATTTAAGCAAGCGTACACTTTAACACTTACGTGTAATCGTTAGAGATAAGGTTATTTAGTCAAATATTAACTGTATCTTTCATGGCCGAGAGTGTAAGATAGGTTCATTCCGACCCGAGCGTAGAGTGTTTTCGGAAACGCAAAACACCCTGCGCGGTGGTCGGGATGAACCTATCTTACACGAGCGACAATGGTAGATGCTTTTTCTCCCACCTCAGTTAAACAAAATTAAGTAAAAATGTATTTTTTTTGCTGGCACTCTTTTGTGCTTAGTGAAAATAATTGCGTATGGATATGCGCGCAGTGATTTAGATTATGCTAATAGTCAAATCGGTCTTTAAATCGTTCTAAGGAGTGTGTAGCATTTTTTCTTGAAAGGTGCTTGAAAACTGTTTTATGATGACATTTTAGGCGACAAATAATTAATAAGTAAGTGATCTAAATATTGCCACAAGACAAGGTTTCCATAATGATGACCATTAAAAAAGAGTTTTATACGGGCATTTTATCTTCGCCCGTGGGCAAGATAAGATTTTCTAGCATGGTTAAATTATTTGATCTTCTTATCTGAGGTGGGAGAATAACTGTATCTTTCAAAATATAAAAAAAAACCAACCGCAAAATTTCAGGGTACTATTCAAAAATTAGTGTAACCTTCAACGAATGATATTATATGTTAATAAATAAGGGATTTGATATTGGCCCTGTTATTTGTCGGAGGGCAGTCCGGCCCAGGTCCAATACGACTGTCCCGAGGACAAATAACAGGGCCAATATCAAATCACTAATTTATTGACAATTTTATTAAATAACTTCATGCACTTAAGGAATTTAAAGTTTAAACACTAAATTTATTAAATAAACCAATCACATATAACAAAGACGAACGTTTTAATACTGACGTTAAAATAAAATGGCTGCCGTTTTCGAATTTCAAGCTGCGAATCTACACAATTTTTGTCCCTGTTCAATTAGCCAATCAAATTATTTAAAATGCGGGATTTATATCCATATAACTTTTCGGCCAGGGGCCGCTAATTGATATAGATATTGGCACTTTTATAGAGGAGGCTTTTGTATTATTGGAGGAGGCAAATGCTGTGTGAAGGGCTTATAATAAAAAGTTATTTGATTAAAACCTTTAAAGGTACCCGATGTGCATTGAGGTGATATTTTGATGCTTGTTGACTCCATTTTATGTTAGTATCATAAGACAGGGTGTTATACACTGAGACATAATTACTAAAAAATGAACCGAAACATATATTAAGAAAAAGCTTTATTGACCTTTAAATTGTTAGTTGGTAAAATTTACTACTGATTTAAGTTGGAATAAAGAATAACAATGTAAACTGCAAAAACTTTACATATATATCATTTATATCTACATTAAAGTAATCAGAAAGCAATACTGTTTCAAACGATGCCAAAATTTAATGGGGTTACCAAGCAAATTTAGCACCAGGGCCATATAGGCGAAAATTTGTTTATTGACAGTGTGTGTATACCACATGATAAAGTACGTCATATATGCTACGTCAGGCGGAAACATTTTGCTTAATATGTATACTCAAAACCATGATAACTTTTCTTTTTCCCCACCATTTTAAATGAAATAAAGTGCAATCTATGCCGTTTAAAGAGTCCCGCCCTCGTTTTATTACCAGGGTCTGATTAGATGATTAGATTACTCAGACACATCGACAAACCTGTTTCCAAACTAATGTTTTTACAGTGCTTCAGGCGGCGGTTTTGTGAAAAGGTTTGTCGAAGTGTTTTCATTAAATAAGACTCTCGATCAAACTCTGGTAAAAGGCCGAAGGTAGGGCTCTGTAAGCGTCGTAGACTGAGCTATGTTTCATTTTAAATGGTGAAAAAAATAGTATTTTAGCATTTATGCCGCAATTTATCACGTGGTATTCACACACTGATTGAGTTATTTAACATTTTTTATTACTGAAGTAGATATCTGTTCTGAGAATGGAGCAACAATGATGCCGTTGGATACATACTCTGACCCTACCATCCACTTGACTCAAAATCCTGGCCAGCAACCGGGATCTGGTAATATAGAAGACATTCTTAATGGAGAGCAATGGACGTCTAGCTCGTCTGGATCTAGCGAAGAAGTTGGGTTCACAATTACACCCACAGAGGGTTTTTATTTGGCTGGTCTGGAACTCAGTTTAAATGGAAACGTTAAAACTGCAAATATTGGTATCCAGTTTGAGGGATTTGACGAGATAACTGAACAGGTAAATCGTTCAATATTTGAAATATAAGCCTCGCGATGAAAAGGTTAACTTATACAAGCAACACTTAATCACTATTAATGTGTACATGCGTCTAATTGTTAATGATTGATGAATATTTAATCAATCAAAACTCAAAAAGTGTAAACAAAATCACAATTTACAGAGACCTACTTTTAATAAATTCATTACCTAGGTTAATGTTGTAAAACATGAGTAATTTAAGCCCAAATGTATGACCAAACATTTTGGCTGCCTTCTTTTTCGGCATATAACTAATGAGTTTGTTACTTTTTAAATGTGACTGTCCACATGTGACTGAGAAATGAAGATTTATAACGGCTTTCACCGTTTGGTGAAATTGTCGTATTTTTCGAAGAAAAATGTTTATGTTTGCCATAGTCGTTGCGCCGTTGTGTCCATCGGCTTCGTTGTTAATGCCAGCGTCAGTGTGCTTAAGGTTAAAGCTTAGCCATAACTCAGAACCCGATAACGATATTCAATTAAAACTTTGGACACAAGTTGCCTGCGAGAATACGAACGTCATTAGAAAGGCTCGTCACTATTGCTTTGCTATTTGTTGAGGTTTTCAGTCACGTGTTTAATAACAGTAGGCACGTGTTTTATTAAAGCAGTGACGTGTTATCGGTTACTTTACTGTTTGAATTCTTTATGTTTGCAGACGACAGAAATGAACCAGGAAGGCCTTCAAACACTGACGATTCCTGGCATCCCCGACTACAAACTTACATTGATATCTATAGTTATTACGCACCAACCTGGTCAGGCCATATCGCTTTTGAATCTGGATGTTAATGCGTGTATTCACCCTGAAACAACAACTTCCGGTTTGTACACTTTTTCACTGTTCATTGTTCACTTAATTAATTGTTGGGCTTTTCATTTATTTCATATGATAAGCACAGAACGTATGCATAGTTCTCACTAAACACGCCGGTTCCATTTCCCAACCTGTCGATGAATGAATTGCTCATATGGAATAAATATATATATATATATATATATATACGGAAGAATGAACAATTCCAACGAGACACAGATAAACCAAAGATACACTTATACATATTCAAAGCATGAACATCATAGACATAATTATATGATATTGATGGGCATAATATAATCCATATTATAATTTACGGGGTTAGTAGTGACCCGATTTGAAATATACTGGGCAAAGAAAACCATATCGGGTGAGAGCGAAGCTCGAAATTAAATATGGTTCCCTACGCCTCGTATAGCCCATATCAAGTCACCTACTAACCCCGAAACGTTTATATAACGTCGACAATCTGTTTACATGTTCATATTTTTCAAATAACCATCGGAATCGGAAAATAGACGCCATTTTGGTACGATATAAATTTAGTGCATATATGGAAAAATATGGGGTCACCGCGTGACCATTCCTGGACCAATGGTGTTGCGTCATTCATGTTGGAGGCGTGATATACGAGTATATGCATACACTGCATAGGTATAATTGTCACATGTTCATAAAGATGAAAATAAATTGTATCATAATATAAAGTGAAAAAAGAGACACTGATTCATAGTGTGCTAATCGTAGAAAGCTCGACGACAGCGAAAATGTGTTGAAACGTCGGCAGTATTTTATACTTTAAGGAAATCGACCAACAAATGGTCGATTTTGTTGAAAGCTTCATGATACCTTAATTATTTGTGTTAATGTTCGGTGAACTCAAACAATTTTAATATGGTTTGAAGGGTATTTAATATCTTATATGTTAAATAAGTGCCTGAAAAAATACCATATTTATAGCTATTACAGATTGCACATTTGCATAATTGCTCTTTATTACAACTTAAATATGCTTAAATGATATATATTACAGTTTTGATTTTCTACATACAAAACGTTTTTATTAAATATTACAGCAAAAATGGCTATGGATAATTTTCACATAGCGTGGGCTGGATACCTTAAAAATGCAAATACTAATATTTGCAATGTATTTTTTCAAAGACGCTATGCAAAAGTCATATAAAGTCATTGTTTATAACTTTATTAAGAATATAAACATGTTATGCGTACTTAGGTCGTTAGGTCTACAAACGTTCAACAAAATCATGTAAAAATCTGGAAACTAGAAGTCAGCACATTTATAAACTGGTGCATTTTGAACAGTGAAAAATAAAATATACTATTTTTAAATATATTATTCTGCTACCATTTGAAAAAAATGTACATTTTTATACCGATACAAACACGCTGTTTTAGCTTTAAATTAAAATTCGGTCATTTCTCGTACGATCTTTGTTGAAAAAATACATACTGCCATACATTTTACTGAAATGAATTTTGGTCTTTAAGTTAACATATTGGTAATAAGTTAGTAATACATTTTAAATTGACACCAATATCATATGAGGTCACCAGCCATGAAATTTTCACATGCCGGCAAATGACACGATAACACGAGTATCTTAATTGTACATCGGTATCCTTAAAAGCTTATAACATTGAAATATGTATTTAAAGACCGAACATATCTAAACATCGGTTTTTATATTTTTGTTTCCTTTTCGCGTACACTGACGTAAAATTGTAAAATGGGTCATTTGAAAACTCTTACGTGTTTTGGATTCAAACATGTCGTGCGTACTTACGGCAAGATGTCATACTGAAACTTACCATTCTTAAACATGATAGTTACTCATCCAATCTATACAAACCATAGTTACAAGGTTTAAGCGCATATTAGTTCGGACATTACAGCTACCCTGATCGTTGAAATAACTACACTTTTTGTTCAATGTTTAACCTACTAGATTAAGCAAGTATAAGTCCTATTTACATTTAGTAGCCATCACGACCACAGTAAAACTCTATTAGCAAACCTTAGCGAAATCAACACCATACAGGACCCTTTGAGGTTGACGTATATTCCTTAGCAATTTACGCACCTCCTCGTTATTTTTTTGTAACAGAACCTTTTAATTAATTTCAGTGAAAAAAACAACCGGCAATAAGTATTGCATTGTAAAAATCGAATATATGTTTTTGTGGTAAATGGTAACATATCGTAAGCGCTTAAGCTTATAATTAGAGTGTATACAATTCCAATGAAAATTCCAGTTTGTGACGATGATGAAATGGACCAACCTGTGCAACCAAACGACATGGACATTGAGATTAACGGTGAAGCCAAATCGTCGATTGAGGTGGAGAACCTTGTAAACGAAAGCGGTGCAACAACATTGTCAGTGACTCCTGTCGATGACAAAGTTGTAATTAAAGTTTCAAGGAAATCTCAAGCAGATATTGACGAAGTAATAGTTGTCACTAATGGCGAAGCAACATCTGCTACTATAGAGTATGCGGACGGTACATCAGACACCATTGTGAGTTATTGTGGTTTTGTATACATACGTCAATCTTCCCTAAGCGGTCACATTCCTTGTCGCGCAGTGATCACTGCCATCTCGCATATCACGTTATGATTATCAAAATCACGGGACCTTATTTATAAAGTTATATATCGCTCATTTGAATATTTCTCACATAGTACATACAAACATGTAAAAAGCATTTCTTAACATTTTACATACCTGAGGTTGAGCTGTTAAATAAAACGTGTTTGCTTTTCAAGGGTGATCACTGCGTAGGAGATTGTCCACACATAGGTTAATGAGCAAACGTTTTTTTTAAGTTTGAAAATCTACGAAATGAAGGACATTTAGTAAAAGACGTTGATTTGCAAAGCTATTCACGGATGTCGATTTTATTTAAATATAGAACATTAGCCTTTCCTAATTGACAATAATACTTAAAGGTGTGCAATGATTCCAACAATGTAGTCAATAAAACAAAAATATAACAATATGGTTTATCACGTGTGTGTCCATGAAACTTTCAGAGTATCAATTATTAAAATGTAAACACCGATCAAGTTAAGAACGTTGTCAACTTAACAATGTTCTGAACAATGGAACCTATGATCTGATTTAATTTCTTATTAAGCTATACACGAAATATTTTAAAAACCCTTAAAATTAGCAAACTTAGCAATAATAACAATTAAAATTTACGTTCAACAGACACCCGTTGAGACAGAAAACGGATATTCAATACTTCCTCCTGGTGACAAAGCCGTAAACGCAGTGAAAATAGATTTGATCCCAAAAACGGATAGCACTTCAGTGGAAATATCTGGCATTGTACCAAAGGCTTGTGAGAAGATAACAACGACAACATCTATTCCGACAACACCGTCTGGTAGGTGGTTAAACATATACTGTGTTGATACATTACGTAAAATATTTACCTTCTGGTTAAAACGATACTGAAAACATGATATTGTTATTCAAGAAAGCGTACACTAACACTTATGTGTAATCTTTAGAGATAAGGTTATTCAGTCAAATATTAACTGTATCTTTCAAAATATAAAAAAGACCCAACCGCCAAAATACCAAGAGTTCCTTTTAAAAAATAATGCGACCTTCAACGAATGATATTATAGGTTAATAAATAAGGATTTGATATTGGCCCTGTTATTTGTCGGAGGGCAGTCCGGCCGAGGGCCAATACGACTGTCCCGAGGACAAATAACAGGGCCAATATCAAATCACTAATTTATTGACAATTTTATTAAATAACTTCATGCACTTAAGTGATTTAAAGTTTAAACACTAAATTTATTAAATAAAACAATAACATATAACTAAAACGAACGTTTTAATACTGACGTTAAAATAAAATGGCTGCCGTTTTCGAATTTCAAGCTGCGAATCTATATAATTTTTGTCCCTGTTCAATTAGCCAATCAAATTATTTAAAATGCGGGATTTATATCTGTATAACTTTTCGGCCAGGGGCCGCTAACTGATATAGATATTGGCACTTTTATAGAGGAGGCTTTTGTATTATTGGACGAGGCAAATGCTGTGTGAAGGGCTCATAAAGAAAGTTATTTAATTAAAACCTTTAAAGGTACCCGATGTGCATTGAGGTGATATTTTGATGCTTGGTGACGCCATTTTATGTTAGTATCATTTGACAGGGTGTTATGCACTTAGACATAATTACTAAAAAATAAACCGAAACATATATTAAGAAAAATCTTATTGACCTTTAAATTGTTAGTTGGTAAATTTACTACTGATTTAAGTTGGAATAAAGATAAAAATGTAAACTGAGAAAACTTTACATATATATATATGGCATTTTTTCACGGTCATTTATATTTACATTATAATAATCAGAAAGCAATGCTTTTCAAACGATGCCAAAATTTAATGGGGTTACCAAGCAAAATCGTATTTGTTTATTGACAGTGTGTGTATACCACGTGATAAAGTACGTCATATATGCTACGTCAGTGGAAACATTTTGCTTAATATGTATACTTAAAACCAAGATAACTTGGCAGAAGGTGGGGCTCTGTAAGCGCCATTATAAATGAAATAAAGTGCAATCTATGCCGTTTAAAGAGTCCCGCCCTCGTTTTATTACCAGGGTCTGATTAGATGATTAGATTACTCAGACACATCGACAAACCTGTTTCCAAACTAATGTTTTTACAGTGCTTCAGGCGGCGGTTTTGTGAAAAGGTTTGTCGAAGTGTTTTCATTAAATAAGACTCTCGATCAAACTCTGGTAAAAGGCCGAAGGTAGGGCTCTGTAAGCGTCGTAGACTGAGCTATGTTTCATTTTAAATGGTGAAAAAAAATTAGTATTTTAGCATTTATGCCGCAATTTATCACGTGGTATTCACACACTGATTGAGTTATTTTAATATTTTTTATTACTGAAGTAGATATCTGTTCTGAGAATGGAGCAACAATGATGCCGTTGGATACATACTCTGACCCTACCATCCACCTGACTCAAAATCCTGGCCAGCAGCCGGGATCTGGTAATATAGAAGACATTCTTGATGGAACGCCATGGACGTCTAGCTCGTCTGGATCTAGCGAAGAAGTTGGCTTCACAATAACATCAACAGAGAGCTTTTATTTGGCTGGTCTGGAACTCAGTTTAAATGGAAACGTTAAAACTGCAAATATTGGTATCCAGTTTGAGGGATTTGACGGGATAACTGAACAGGTAAATCGTTCAATATTTGAAATATAAGCCTCGCGATGAAAAGGTTAACTTGTAATCACTATTAATGTGTACATGCGTCTTATTGTTAATAATTGATGAGTATTTAATCTATCAAAACTAAAAAAATGTAAACAAAATCACAATTTACAGTGACCTACTTTTAATAAATTCATTACCTAGGTTAATGTTGTAAAACATGAGTAATTTAAGCCCAAATGTATGAGCAAACATTTTGGCTGCCTTCTTTTTCGGCATATAACTAATGAGTTTGTTACTTTTTAAATGTGACTGGTCACATGTGACTGAAAAATGAAGATTGATAACGGCTTTCACCGTTTGGTGAAAAATTGTTTTTTTTCGAAGAAAAATGTTTATGGTTGCCATAGCCGTTGCGCCGTTGTGTCCATCGGCGTCGTTGTTAATGCCAGCGCCAGTGTGCTTAAGGTTAAAGCTTAGCCATAACTCAGAACCCGATAAGATATTCAAATAAAACTTTGGACAAAAATTGCCGGCGAGAATACGAACGTCATTAGACAGACAGACAGACAGACAGACAGACAGACAGTTTATTGACTTGCACATAGTACATCGTCACAACACATACATTTTATAATACAGAAAGGCTCGTCACTCTTGCTTTGCTATTTGTTGAGGTTTTCAGTCACGTGTTTAATAACAGCAGGCACGTGTTTTATTAAAGCAGTGACGTGTTATCAGTTACTTTACTGTTTGAATTCTTAATGTTTGCAGACGACAGAAATGAACCAGGAAGGCGTTCAAACACTGACGATTCCTGGCATCCCCGACTACAAACTTACATCGATATCTATAGTTATTACGCACCAACCTGGTCAGGCAATATCGCTTTTGAATCTGGATGTGAATGCGTGTATTCACCCTGAAACAACAACTTCCGGTTTGAACACTATTTCACTGTTCATTGATCACTTATTTAATTGTTGGGCTTTTCATTTTATTTCATATGATAAGCACAGAACGTATGCATAGTTCTCACTAAACACGCCGGTTCCTTTTCCCAACCTGTCGATGAATGATTTGTTCATATGAAATATATAATATATATATATATAATATATATATATATATATATATATATATATATATATACGGAAGAATGAACAATTCCAACGAGACACAGAGAAACGAAATATACACTTACCCATATTCAAAGCATGAACATCATAGACATAATTATATGATATTGATGGGCATATTATAATTTACGTCGGAATCGGATAATAGACGCCATTTTGGTACGATATAAATGTATTGTCACCGCGTGACCATTCCTGGACCAATGGCGTTGCGTCATTCATGTTGGAGGCGTGATAAACGAGTATATGCATACTCAGCATAGGTATTATTATCACATGTTCAAAATATAAAAAATATGTATCATAATATAAAGTGAAAAAAGAGACACTGATGTTGGGTTCATAGTGTGCAAATCGTAGAAAGCTCGACGACAGCGAAAATGTGTGGAAACGTCGGCAGTATTTTATACTTTAAGGAAATCGACCAACAAATGATCGATTTTGTTGAAAGCTTCATGATATCTTAATTATTTGTGTTTATGTTCGGTGAAATCAAACAATTTTAATATGGTTTGAAGGGTACTTAATAACTTATATGTTAAATAAGTGCCTGAAAAAATACCATATTTATAGCTATTACAGATTGCACATTTGCATAATTGCTCTTTATTACAACTTAAATATGATAAAATGATATATTTTACAGTTTTGATTTTCTACATACAAAACGTTTTTATTAAATTTTACAGCAAAAATGGCTTAGAATAATTTTAACATATGCGTGGGCTGGATACCTTAAAAACGCAAATACTAATATTTGCAATGTATTTTTTCAAAGACGCTATGCAAAAGTCATATGAAATCATTGTTTATAACTTTATTAAGAATATAAAC